>NC_058039.1:17895059-17945059 GCF_019176455.1 Solea senegalensis | reverse complement strand
CTGCTGTGTTAATCCAATGCTTCAACAACTCAATCAGGAGCTTTGTCTGCATGATTATTGACTGAAACCCCCCCCAACCCCCCCATCGCCTCTATCTATCTTTAAGACCATTGTAAAAAGGTTGTCAGCCTTTGCATCTGTGCAGGAAACCTCAGCACCATCTGCCTTGGCTCCTGCTCCTCTGAGTGTCCTCGCTGGGGCAGTTTGGGGTGAAATGTCTTGTGGAAAGAACACATGGATGGGGGGAGGGGAGGGGGCGATGAAGGGACACACACACACACACACATAGAAGAACTCTCCCTGGCAGCCACACACACATCTTTGGAAAAGTGGGATCTCAGCAGCTCTTGCAGGACGGACAGGAAGACAAGTGATGCAATGGTTTGCCCATCACACTTCTAGTTTGCAGGCGTGTGTGTGTGTGTGTGTGTGTGTGTGTGTGTGTGTGTGTGTGTGTGTGCGTGTGTGCAGGCAGGATGGGTTAGGTGGGCGGGTTTGCAAGTGACAGGGCGAGATGGTAGGAGAGATAAATAGTCACACTGAGGGAAGCGATAATGGACTTTTCTTGTCTGCACGGTGTCGGCATCTGCAGCAGCCGAGGCCAGAGTGATGACAGACATGCTGATGTGTTTAACTGCTCTCGCTCAGAGAGGGGGAGAGGGGGAGAGGGAGGGAGAGAGAGGGAGAGCAGGAGAAAAGGTGCTGACGCTCTTTAAGTCCCTTCCACATTGCCATTGGCAACAAGACCTCCGTCACTGCTCTGACAGCTGCATGGTAATGAATCCAGCTTTAGGTGAAATCCGTTGCCACCTTTTCTTCACATATTCACAATCTGTCCCTCTCTCTTTTGGTCTCACTTTCCCCTCCCTTTGTCTGTCTGTCACACACACACACACACACACACACTTATCTTCCCCTCATCAGAGAGTGACAGAAAGAATGTGAAGAGAGGAAATTAGCAGATACTTTCTGTCGTGATAGTTCTTTCCAGCTGTTTATGCCTCAGTTTCATTCTACTCATTCCTTTAACTGACAGCTAAAATCTAATCACATCATTGCTGGGCAGGTCAGGTCGGGGCGGGCCATCGAAATAATCATGCAGCGCTCGGCCGCATGCAACTTCGTGTGCTTTCGAGTAGAAGATGCGAATGAAAAATATTGGGGAAAAAACAGCTCTTCTGATGTTGCTGGGTTGTTTCCAGGTGTATAAAGCAACATAGAAGTGATGAACACACTCAAATATTGACATTTTGGTGCCAAGTCTACACTTTGGTATATTTAGAAAGATCATCATATTATTTCATGCTCCAATTTGTAACTTTTGAAATGTGTGAAGCAGAAACGTGGTTTTTATCAGAGTCACTGAGTGAACAAACAACAATAGATGATGATTATAAATCTGGAAACTGAAGGAAACAATCCATAATATACACGTTCCACACTGATCAAATATAGGATTGACCGATTTTGAATAAATATCAAATTGAGATTATTTTGACAGGAATTGTGATATAATTCAGGATATCAGAGGGAATGGTCATTTTTACATTTTCATTCTAAAAAACATGTTTAAAATGTGATCTTTTTGCCTGATCTGTGAGAAACAGAGATGTTCCCTTCAGTCTGTGGAATAACACGTGTACAGATGGCTGATTGTACTCAATTCCATTGTAAGTCGCTTTGGATAAAAGCGACATGTAATGTAGATCAAGACAATAATGAAGCTAAAATGATATTGCACCATAACCAAATACTGTGTTATACGAGCCCTGTGACGTCGTGAGTAAATGAAGTCCACGGTGAGTCGACAGGCTGCTCCAAGTTAAGATATGTCTGTGAGAAGAAGAGCTTACTGGGACACTAATGGGTCCTAAACGTAACCCCCGCTTCCTGTACAGTGACAAATCAAACATTTGCATAATGCGTTTTGGAGTTTTTTGGTCATCTGATGAAGTTTACTGTGAAAAACTTCAGACTAAACTCACCCGAGCTGCAGGAGACGGCAGTGACAAAAGGGAGAGTCTCCCTCGTCTGATCTATTGGTCACTTCATCTTCTATCTGGTTTTCTCTTGCAGTGCAGTTCGTTTGTCACTGACAACACAGGCTCATGTCTCACTTCCTGAGGTTGTGTGTGTGTGTGTGTGTGTGTGTGTGTGTGCGCGCCACTAGCAGAGACAGAGATAAATGGGACAACTCCCAGCGGTTACACGCTCACCATCGTAAAGCTCGGCCCAGAGGTCTGGACCCTCTGCCACTGAGGGTAACACCCTCTTAAACTGACCGCCTGAGCAGTTAATGGCCTCCATCGCTAGTTTCACGTCTGCTTTAATAGAACACGATGGGCTCCTTTTAAACCATCTATAGCACATGCTTTAAAGTGTGCGACGCGAGAGCTTTAGAGCACAAGTTTGTTACTTACATGACGTGTAATCTCTGTATTTAGAGTCTGTGTTAAGTGAATTATTCGTAGATGGGTTTTGGGTGTCACATCAGTTAAACCGATCAGAGTTTTTTTGTTGCTTTCTTTGTTATTGCCTTTAAAAAACAGTGTTTAACTTTAACTTTAAAGCCCAAATCAGGATTAAGTTAAAGGAATACTTCACCGGTTTGCATTAAGCTTTGTGTTACTAGAATAGAGGAAGTACTTTTTGAAAAATTGTGCTTCCTGACCTCACTGGTGGACACGTAAAAAAGAATGACGATATTTCTCCACTCAGGGGAAACTGAGGTTGGGAAACACCATTTTTAAAAAATACTTCCACTATTCTAGTAATAGAACGATAAATGCAAATCAGTGAAGTATTCCTTTAAGAAAAAGCACACGATGTGCAGCTACAATAGAAAGAATTGTTGTTTACGAGGACACACAGCGCCGGCACTGATGTGTGAGACACATTCTCAGCATGGAGAGTAGAAAGAGACAGAAGTACAGCAACAGATACGAGTCCTGTAACCTCGCCATTAAGACAACAGCGCTGTGTACCATAGAACCCAACGTCACTTTATTTCCCATGTAGAGGAAAATAGAAGAATAAAACACTCGCTCACTTAGCAGAAAATGAGTGTAATGTCCAAAATGTGCATTTGTTGAAGACATGAGAATATACTTTTATGTCATACAGACACCAGAGCTAGTATCTGGACACTTTTGTCTCACTGTGCTGAGAGTGTGGGATGGAATGAATTAATAAAATTAATACATTCAGTTTTCTTGCAAGCCTTTGCATCAGCTCACAGTGGCGGCGGTTCACTGGTGTTAGAAAAGAAGAAAAATACAAAATGCAGCTTGTGTTCTACACTCATCGTCTCCACTTTATAATCTTTTACCTTTCTATAAATACACACACACACACACACACACATTGACAGACCAATAAACACATTTACTGGTTTAAGAAAGCAGTCAAACAGAAGAAAAAGCCTCATTGTGTGATTGTGAGGTTGTAAACACCGAGTTCACCCTGCGTGAGGTGAGATTAGTTATGGAGCAAAAACACAACATTGCCATTGTTGTGTGGGGGAAAGAAAAGCATGCAAAGAGAGTTGCTCTACCTGCTCTGAACAAACGATTCACTGCGAGCAGAGGAAAAGACGGACAGATGGTTATCACGGACGATGTCTGAGTAAACAGGAAACAAAGACGAGTCGTCGTTTGCCACGGTGCAAACAAGCAGGTGGGCAATGGATTGAATCATTTTTCAGGAGTGTCTTTGAGCGCGCGCACGCGTGCGTGCGTGTGTGTGTGTGTACACGTGTGTGCAAAGAGGTTTGTGTATTTCCGAATCTGTCAATTAAGCGTGAAAGCCGTTCGAATCCTGGAAGAGAGAGCAACTGAGGCAAACGTGGGTAAAAGGTGGTTTCCATGGCAACCGCCAACTAAAAGCCCTTCTCCTCCTGCGGTACCCATTTCACCTTGTGCCTGTGGTGACGGTTTCCAGGCTACACGGCCCCCTAAAAGATTTCCCCACTAAGTGGTAACAAAGAACTGCAGGGAAGGAACACGTGAAGGAGGGAGCCCTTCTCAGTGAGGCGAGGTGAAATAAGAGTTTACGTGATAGGCAGATCTGTCTGTGGCTGCAATAACTGACTAGACATCAGGAAAAACCCTCGTCACTGCTGAGGACACCTGAGACAATTATGTCAACAAATGGTGATGCACTTATTTTGACCACTCTGGAATTAGATGGAGCACTTTTAAAAGCAAACAAAAACACAGAAATTGCCAATAAAACATCAATTATATTCAAATTTATTGTATTTTAAGTGTTTGAAAATAAACTTTTTGTTTGCAATGATCGGAATTCAGCTTGCGCCGACTCTTCCATGGGCGGGGCCTTAGGAAGCTGCCTGCTGATTGGCTACTGAGTTTTGAGTGAAAGTTCAATGGACCGGAAGTAGACACTTGGGCTTGCAGTCACTGTCCGTCGGGAGCTCGTCCACCCCGCCCCCCCCAAGTTTTCCCAAGGTCGTTATAATAATTGCAAATGTATAAATCCATCCATCTCCTACTTTATCCTCCATGAGGGTTGAGGGGGGCCGACATAGGGCGGTAGGCGGGGTCAAACCCCGGACCGTCTGCAGACCATCACACGGCCACATACACTGACAGAAAATGTAAAAATTGTAATCATTAAAATAATTGTAAGTATTTAACGATATTATGAACTAGAGATGTAACGATATGAAAATTTCATATCACGGTTATTGTGACCAAAATTATCACGGTATTGTTAGATGTGTTCAAAAAGTACTGAACACACACACTGAAATCTTTTAACAAAGTTTTATTTAAAAAAATATATTTTATATTATATTATTATTATTATTATTATTAATTATCATCTGACTGACTGACACGCGCAGTCACAGGTCCTCACTCTGTCGGACAATAATTAAGTAGCAGCGGTCGTACACAGCATGAAAATAAAATAAAAAACACAGAAACAAACATATTTTGCTCTGCTACGGTACGTGTCGTCTGCACACACTACTCGCCCAATAACATGTATTTTTACAGGAGTAACGTTAGGTAACACTTAACTTAGGTTTCCTTTATTGAGAAAACAGGAACGTTTTACAGACAAACCATGACATTTCCCACTATTCCCAAATCCCGTTTTTGTTGACTTACTTCACACTCGCTGAAACGTTGTTGGTGGTGGTCACGGAAGTGTTACCCCCCTTCGCGGAGTTTTTTTTTTGTCTTCAATTATTTTACCGTCAACATCATTTAAAAATGCAAAATATGCCCAGACTTCTGATCTTGTTTTTTTACTGGGGGGGGGAAATCTCTGGAGCACAGGTGGCTTCAGCCGTGTTGTCACAGGACAGTGGAAACTGCGCATGTGCGCCCGCTTCTGAGCGAGTGCCGTTCAGGTGCCGCTGCTTCTTCAGGAAATGAGCAGTATCACTGAGTTTTTCAGTCATCAGTTGCGGTAATCAATCACGGTTTTAAAGATAATTAAAATTTGAAACGGTCGGGAATGTTACCGCGGTTTATCGTCATACCGGTAATCGTTACATCCCTATTATGAACTGGTTCCAGACGGACAGCGACTCCAAGCCCAAGTGTCTGCTTCAAAATCTCAAATCCCAGTAGCCAATCAGCAGGCAGCTTCCTAAGGCCCCGCCCATGGACAGAATCACTATGAAAAAAACCAAACAAATGAAATTCTGATCATTGCATAAAAAAAGAATAGTACTTTCAAACCAATAAAATGTAATTATTTTTGAATGATTAAATCATTTGCTTCTTAAAAGGAGTTTGATAATATTGACACAAATCTAACTCCATAAAAAAATCAAGTGTTTCATAAACTGTGTAAAATGTCCTCCATGGGTGACATTGCCAGTCATCTTTAAAATGGCTGAAATAAAGGATTGTACTATCACAAAGTTTGTGCGTGTGTGTGTGCAGATGGTGCTCCAGCCAATTACAGGAGGAGAGTGACAGGGGAGCCATTAGTGCACAATTAGCTGTGATTGCTTCAACATTGTTTTGCTGGGCTGCAGCGCTCTGTGAAATGACCAAATGTTGCGTCCCGACCTGGGCCTCACGCTCCGGCCCGGTGCTAACAGACGCGAGACTGTGAACACATTTACAGCTGTCGCCGAGCTTTCCCCTCTCTGCTCACTGCCGATTGCTTCCTCGCCGCTTTTGCTTTGCATCTGCCGTTTCTGCTGCTCAATATTTGCCTGATCTAATATCGTTGTCCCTTTGTTTCTCTCCCCGTGTGTCTCTGCCATTTCCCTTAACTCGACTCCAAAAAGTCTGTTTTCTTCCCTTCTCTCAATTTCAATCCTTCATCTGTCTCATGAACGCTGCTTTCTTTTCTTCTCTGCTGTTCAGAAAAAGTCACCTTGTATCTTCAGACAACACCAGGACGTGACGGCTGTTCACGATACAACTGTACAAAAGTCTTAGGTCAACGTTTGCTGATGTGAAATTAGGATTTTATGTCAAAGTCTGTCCATTTTCAACATGAAACAGTGGCACAGACATACGTGTTCATTCTTGTTCAAACAAGGGCTTTGTGCGATTTTTATTTAATTTTAATCTTAATTAAAATATATTTCTTTTAATTTTAACTCGTATACTCTTTTTTTTCTGGTACTTTGTGAGTCTAATACGGAGCAACTGTAACAAAACAATTTCCTTCAGGATAATAAAAGTATTCTGATTCTGATGGTTCTGATGGTTAGCAGTGTCATAAAGTAAAGATCCACTCTATTTGGACTCCAGTAGACGGACGGAGCCATTACAACACTGAAACAACACTGAAACAACACTGAAACAATGATTGTTTTGTATGTGAGAGGCAGATGATGAACACAATGACTAAACACACTCCTACTTTCTTTATCTGCGAGCAGCAGAGAGAGAGTCCAGCAGAGTTTGTTTAGCGGAGTATGTACATGTAAACTTCACTCTCAATTATTGATCCGAGTTAGTGCGAGTTTGAATCTCCGGCCCCCGAACACGTCTCTGAAACATCAGTATCCCGACTGTGCTGATAAATCCAAGGCGCTGTCCGTGGTGCTGAAGCAGCAGACCAATTTGTTATTGAGCCCTTTTTCTCTCTCTCTCTCTCTCAACTGACATAAATTATTCTTTTCTTCTTATTCTTCTTCTTCTTCTTCACCCCCCCCGCCCCCCCAACTACATATTTTGCATAACAGTCTCCTGGCTGTAGGTTCACGGTTAACGTCCAGATGTGATGAAACCGAAACGCACGAGGGAGACATCAAACTAAACTTCATCACAAAGTATTACAAATTGCGATGGGTGCACTTGACACTATCGTACAGTGTGCATGCCCCGGTCTCGACATGACTTTTACAACAGCCTCTGTAAAAAAAATGTGCCCACTGGATAAAAGATTGCATTTATCACTGCAAAGGCTTGGATCAATAATACTCCTGTGAAGAGAGAGGGGTTTGGGGGGGAGGCTGACAGTGTGATAAATTGGAGAAATATATGGAAGTACAGAGGCCATTACTGGACAAAAATATACATACAACACACACACACACACACACGTACACAGGGGTGCAATTTTATTTTCCTCTATATTCGAAAGGTATAATTTTTTTTCTTTTAAAACGAGAGCAATTTCAGGGCCAGGAATTTCATGGTTACATTTATATTTCAATCTAATCATAGCCCAGGAAGCTGCAGAGATATAAAAGATTTTACTGTACCCTGCAGTGCGTGTGTGTGCGTGTGTGTGCGTGTGAGTGTGTCAGGGCTCGGCAGAGTCACGGATCTTTTGACAAGCCAGAGCAAGAGTTGAAGACGACGGGGAGCCTCAGCGCTGGGGTAAATTTAGGATGCTCGACAAGAAGCTGCCTGCTTTGTCTCACTCCCTGCTTCTATTTCGGTGTCTCTCTTCTTCTCCTTCTCCGTCGTCTTCTTCCCTCTCTTTCTCTTTCTTTCACGCTCACCATATCTCCATCACACCAGGTCCCCTTCTGTCTCCTTCAGAGTCAGTTGCTTCTTGGCGGGGTGGAAGTAAAGTGTTGATTGGTTTCGTGCTGGGAAATGGTGGGGGATTGGAGGGAGCCTGCTGTGGCTCGCCCATGTTGAGCCCACACGCCCTTTCAGGCCGGGTTCAGCAGGAACAAAAGAGAGGGAGCGATGGTTGTGCGCCCACTGACCAAAGAATGCAACGCCACTGAGTGAGAAGCGTTTTCTTTTCATCTTTATTGATGAGTCATACGAATGTTTTTGTTTTACTTTTACTTCACTTGTCAGGTCCTTTTGCAGCCTGTTTGTCTGGACCTCACTGAACATAGTCAAAGTTGTTTCTATCAGTGCATACGGAGCTTCTTTAAAGATGGGTGTGATATCTGTATTGCATATTTAAGCCTTTAGAAAACCTAAGGAAGTACCGACAGTATACAGAAAATAACGGTGGGAGGACAAATAAGCAGCACATGTGTGGCTTTTCCTTTAGGCGCACATGTTAACTGATCAGAGCATACACACTGTGTGTGTGTGTGTGTGTGTCACAGCAAGGATCTGTATCCGTCACATGTGCAGAAATGCTACATGTAGCGTCTTGTTTTTTGTCATTTGAAACATGTTGACACAGCCATTTAACTCGACAGACTAACTCACAACCAAACGTAAAGGGAACCATCGCTACCTGGTGGGACTTTAGTATTTTGTAAATCGAACATTGATCGAAATGACGTCACAATCTCGGCCTTTGAAGGCAAAGGTGGTTGTAGCCGTTGTAGCACGACGACATATCACCTCCTCCTGCTAAAGTGAAGCTGCCACCAACATGGCGACACATCGACCGAACTCGACCCCCCCGTCCGCTTCTCCGAAATCGCCGGTGTGGAAATATTTTTTGCGTTCCCTGCGAGTTTTGTCGACAATGTGAACGTTGTACGTATAAACTACATGTTATGTACAAAGCACAGGGCGTCTCGGCGCGCATCATAAGGACGTCGGCGTAACCACGACAACTCCTCTGCTAACACAAGCAAATCTTTCCTCCTCATTTGGAGCAAAAACGTCCTCAACTTTCAACTGTAGCATCAGACATGTGAGCTGGATTATATCAGTCATGACACCATGTAACAATTGAAATGAATGATGACATAAAACCAATGATCTGAGACTAAACCAGACAAGTCTAAAAAATGGCAGACCCATCTGAGCTAAAAGAGAGGAAAAAAGATTGAGAATCAAATCCAATCGTGGCGTTAAAATGGAAAATCTAATTGGAGAATGGCGACAGTTTCAGAGTTTATGACTGATCTGTGCTGATGGAGTTTACAGTCATGTAAGTATTAACATTAACTCTCTGCTGCCGTCACTGGAGCAGCGCGGCCTCCAAAAAAACCTGTTAACATTCAAGTTGTTCTCACTCGAACCAAGAAAACAAAGAAGTCTGTGTCGCTGGTGAAAACTGGCCGTCCATCTCTAATAATAAATACATACAAATAATTGGAGCGCTTCACACGGGTGAAACTGCAAACCATCCCTCTCAACAAGTTCTCCGTCCAATTCCTGTGCACTCCGCTGAGATAAGTGATTCGAACCAACGAGGTGTGAAAAAGCTTTAAATGACGGCGCGGTCGTAAATGTGCCAAACGCTGCCAGGGACGGGAACGCGGCGCGCGCCACTTCTACACACCTGCAACACAAAGCCAGCGGCAGAAACACCAGGATTTATAAATGTCAGTGACTGAGAGGAGCGCTGTGTGTTTTCATTCCTCTAAATCCAAGTGACAAAAAAGAACACGGTGGGTTAACAAAAAAAAAAAAAAAAAAAAAGCCTTGGGGTGTTTCTGCAGAGGAACAAAAAAAAGAAAAGTCAAACCAGAGGATGAGAAGAGATGAAATTCTTTGCCAGTTTTCCACTCTCATTCCCTCATTGAGTGAAGATTAGCTGATGCACCATTAAGGTCACAATGGCGTAGTCCTTTCTGGCAGAGTCAGCTGTGGGATTGAATTGGCCGCTCTTCAAAGGAAGGGATTACCATCCAGCCAGTAGCTAAAAGTAACCCAGGGCTCACGGCCCAGTTCAAAGCCAAATGACAAATTATAGCTGGTCTGGTTAGGGTCTGCGGGCCAGAAGAAAGCGTGTGTGTGTGTGTGTGTGTGTGTGTGTGTGTGTGTGTGTGTGTGTGTGTGCGCGTGTGTGTGCGTCTTGGTGCTGTAGCAGACAGATGAAGCCTCTTAGAAGCTGGCTGAGCTCTCACTCCATTATACAGACGAGTGCCTCTATTCTCTCTCCGTCTCCACTTCACACGCCGTGGGCACACAATCTCACACACACACAGAGTCCACATGACTTCTCTGCCCTCTGCCTCCCGGACAAAGACATCAACACACACACACAGACACACAGACACACACACATACCTCTAATCTCTGACTTGCAAGCAGGCAAAGTCAAAGGAAGTGGAGCAGATGAGACAAAGATGGACAGAGCGGCGACGGGCGGCACTTACAAGCAGCCACAGGAGACACAAAAGTAACTCAACCTGTCCCTGTTACTATTCAGCAACGCAGCTTCACCTTGGCGTTAGATATCTATATTATACACAAAGTCACACAGCTCTGACAGTATATTGAATATAAGCGTACGGTACTCACTGGGGGCCGAGGAGCAGACTCGACAAATTGAGGGATCTATATTTTGCAGGAAGAAGGTAACCGCGGGGCTAATTGTCTCAACACGAATGTGTGTGTTTGCCTGTCGCTGTTCTCCGGCTCATTGACCACTTGGTTGTTTTGGTTGAGTATGTGTGACCGGTTTCATTCCCCCGTCAGTTGCCTGCCTCAGCTTGCAGGTCCTTGGGGTCAGCGTCTGCTCAGGACTGGGTGTGGATTTAAAGCTGCAACGTGTTATTATTCCACCTCTGTTTGGTTTTCAGGAACAGAGACGATGCAACATTGTTTCCTATGCTGCATCCACAGCTGCACACAGGAAGTGATTTGGTTAATGGCAAGACGAACAAGAGGAAACGGTACCATCACGAGACGACTGCAAACACTTTACTGCTGTCACTGTATACACACAGAGACTCAGTCAGGTTTCATAGTATTGTAGCTCGGGCTGGGCAATATGGATATACTGTTCTTATAGCATAAGATTTCAATAAGGATTTCCCTTTATTTTAGTTTAAATATTGTTAAATTTTGTACAATATATCAGCGTTCGTGTTGAAAAGCACCATGATGGTCTGCTGTTGTGGTGCAGACATCCCGTTAGCTTTGAGTTAGCGCTTGTGTTCTTCGGGGGGGGGACGGCACCGCTTCTTATCAGTGGGTAGTGAGCGCATATAAAACCGCCCACGACGGTGCCGCAAACGCCTCAGAGAGCCGCTGTTGGAGGCGGAGCCAGTGTCTGTTGACCATCGAACCATCAGTTTTCTTTGTCACTCGCTGACACTTCTGGCGTGTTGGTGCGCGTGGCTGCGCTGATGAAAACATTAGCACACGTGCTCGTCGCATGACGTGGCTGCAGCTATTCCAGCCGCGTGATTGGTTAAAAACACCAGTTGTATCGGAGTTCTATCGAGTGCGTCTTGTGCGACATACATATCATTATCGTATTATCGGCGCTAATTGCAGCATACAAATCATGTTTCAATGCATCTGTTCACATGAAACTAAACAGAGACAGAACAATATCAACAACAACAGAAATCATCTAAAGTTATGCGCCGCAGCTTAAAGATGTCACACACTCTCAGGACCACAGCACCAAAGCGTGCGTGCGTGCGTGCAGGTACAGGACCAGCAGGTGTGGTTTTTAGTTTCTGTAGGACTGCACATATTCTCCTGTCAGATTAGCTTCTGTAAGAAAGCTGAACGTTTGCCTGGGGACTCAAACGCCTGCGACTGCGACTTTCCCCCACACCGTGTCTGTGTGTATGTAATGTTTATAAATGAGGCCTCGGGAGGCTGCTGAGTGGGACAGGTGGTTGTGGTTTCTTCACGGCTGGGATGCTGCAGGGCCACAGGTTAGAGTCAGTTCACTCGCTGCCGGTGGCTCACGACAGTCACTCGCAGGAGACGCACACGCACGCACACACACACACATCTCTCTTTCACATACATATTTCCCCCCCCTCAATGTCACTTGTCCACAGAGGGTAAAAGGGGCTTCTTTGTGTGTAACTCCTGGAGGCACTTGTTCATTCTGTGCACAGATGAAAAGTGGCACACACAC
Source organism: Solea senegalensis (assembly GCF_019176455.1). Classification (NCBI taxonomy): domain Eukaryota; kingdom Metazoa; phylum Chordata; class Actinopteri; order Pleuronectiformes; family Soleidae; genus Solea; species Solea senegalensis. The sequence goes on along the minus strand of NC_058039.1, from coordinate 17,932,861 downwards.
ACACACACACACACACGTCACGCCTCCTCTCACACAAGGGTACATTTGCATTCAATGCGACTTGTTACTTTGAAAGACATTTTCTCCTCCATTCTCTTCACACATTGACATACATGAGCAATTTATTCCGGCATCTGTGATTAAAGTGCTCGTCACACAGCAACTGTACGGGCGTTATCTCCTGCTCACAAATCTGCACGCCACCTTTTTTCCTTTTCTTTTTTTTAAACTAAGTCTTGGTGTGTGTGTGTGTGTGTGTGGAGTGATGGAAGGTGGGTAAATATTGATGCACATTCTGTTGCCTTCCAGCGCCAGTCCATCTGGATCCTCAGTGGCCTCTGGAGAGCAAACAACCTGGAACACATTCTCATCACTCCTTTGCTCACCCTGCTCGCTGCATGTTTGCCTCCCCTCTCTTTGTCTTTCATTCCGCCGCTCTCTCCCTCGCACCTCGTTAACTTTCTAACCATATCACTCACCCGTCGTCTCCCCCACCACCACCACATACGCTGTCACAATGCTCCGAGAGATACTTTGCTCACATTTCATGTGTTTCGTGGCACGACAGATGAATTATAGATGAACATCCATGAAGCAGAACTCCAGTAAACTCACACACACACAAACATGCAGTGAAAGCACTGCCCTGAGCAGGGGAAATGATAAGATTGGGTCATTTAAGTGAACAGTAATACAGTAATATGTGTATTTTTAGTCCAGACCTCTAGGGGCACTTGCCAATTGTTTTGGAATCGAGGAGCGAAAACAGTGACAGCTGAGTCTGTGCTCAGCTTTAGTCCATATTTAGGGCACAGAAACAGAGCGGAGTGGAAGATGATGTCTTATTCCCTGTTATCATCTGTTGGAAAATAAATATCTGAGCGTGTCCAAAGCCTTTAGAAGAATCTGTTTGTGCAAAAACCCCGTCTGGGAGAGTGAACAGCAAACGCGACAGCTCCCTCCCTCACTGCCGCAGAGCCTCCGCTTCCACCGCAACTTTCCCTCTGAATCTTCCGCGTCTTCCGTCTGCTTTATTAAACAGAATCACTTTTTCATGTCAGAGTTCTCTCCCTCACTCCATCACTTTTTAATAACCCTCCTCACTTTAATGAGTTCTGTTATGTACACAGGGGGCAGCGACAAGGGGCCAATTTGTGATTTCACATCAGATCAGATCAGAGAACGCGAGGGAAAAATAAGTGGGGAAAACACACACACACACACACACTATCACCTCCTCATCTTGGCTGCGCTCACAGGAGAGATCCCTGCATCTCATTTGGGCAGTCAGGGGAATAGTGGTGCTCCCTGAGCCGCCATTTTGGAAGCATCCTCTGGAACAGTGAGTCACCAAAGAGAGCTCCTCACAGGGTGAGGGGGGGGGAGAGAGGGAGAGAGAGAGAGAGATAAAGAAGAATGCATATGTGGTTAGTTAACTTTATACTTGGAGACAGAGGCCTAATGAAGCTCTCTCTCGCTGGGTTTTGTAACAGTTGCAGGGACGTGAGGGATTTGGTAATCAGTAGCTCCAAAAGTTCTTAACTTCAACACCTGGAATTAGTTTCTCTCTTAATGGCTATAGTGCATTGCCTCTAGCACGCACACGCCTACCCGAACCTTAACCATCACAACTAAGCACTTGATCCTAGCACTTAACCCAACCCTAACCTAAACCCAATTCTAACCCTAACACCAAGTCTTAACCCAGGAAAAGACATTTAAAGTGTCCCCACAAAGATAGATTTCTGTTTTCCTTTACATCACAAAGGTATAAATACAAGTACACACACTATTCCACAAAACTACTATTCAAATGTAAGCCTTAAACTAGCCCTACCAACTTTTCGTCGACAGTGACTGGTCCTGACATAAAAAAAGGTCCTCAATAAGTGACAAATACCAGAAGACTCATGCACACACACACACAGGTTTGCACAGCTATTCTTCTTAGGACACTGCATTGACTTCCATTCATTCTAAACGTCCTGAACAACACATTATTCGTAAAACCTGAACCAAACCTGAAATCTCAGTCCTAAACCTTGACCAGTTGAGTCAGAAATAATGTCCTGTCTTATTAGGACAAGGTTTTGGTCTTCATGAGGACGACTGGTCGGGACAAGGTCATAAAGGGGCAACACATACAAGCACGCACACACACACACACACACACACACACAAAACCCATAATGGCAGATATTTGGTTCAGTGTGAGCTCCAGCATGTGAAACTTAAAGGTTATTACCAGCTCTTCAATATTGGACAGTTCTGCAAATCCTCAAAGTTGACTTCAATGACATTTACTTTTATCCAATACAAAAGAAAAGGACATGGAAGTTCATGGTGAGTGTCTTAATCCTCCAAATATATGGGATTAGCATGTGTGGAGAATAAAAGATTCACTGCACTTGTAAAAAAAAATAATGGAGAAATGACTTCATATTTGTTTGTCAACAGTTAAGTCATTTTTCACAGAGAGACGATTAAAACGTGAAAAAAACAAACACACACATATGCACTGCAAATACTAGGACATCACTCAACATGGGAATAATATTACAGGAGGAACAGTGAGTCCAACTATTATGCATTCTTGGCACAGTATTCAAAGACTACAGTGAAAACAAAAAACACTGTCTACAATAAAGTAAAGGAAAAAAATCATGTTTTTTTAATTAATGTCTGGTAAAGTGTGTGTTTATTATAAATAAGTCTGTTGTTCCTTCCTTAAAATGTCACATGTAAAAGGTTCTTAGATGTGTCGTAATTCACTTTTCATAAAATAAATATATTGCAACTATCTGCCACTGGAAATACGAGGAGCAGAATGTTCCGTTACAGACACGATTCCCAGTGTTTTCCCTTTACGACACTGGGAATCGTGTAATTAACTGCTCGTGTGTGTCCACCGACTTTCTTGCCTTGCACAAATTGCTAAATAACTCCAAGTCCTGCGTTTCACGATTCAAACACAGGACAACATAACAGGCCCGACTCCGTGGAAGCAGAGCAGCTTTTTGGTCTGAACGAAAACACAAAAAAGGATGATTAATTATCTTTTAACGATGCTTTTGATGCGCGTAAATGCAACAAAAGCAGAGCCAGAGATATGCCGACATGAGCTAAACAAGCACAAATTAATGCGGCGCAGACCGATGCCAAAGACTCTCTCCAAATAGCACAGTGCTGCAGAAATATTGTGGAGAATCAATGTGGTGTAATAACCGCAGGAGAACGCCGGCTGATTTAAGAACTCGGGGTTTATTCGCAGTGCTTTGTCATCGTTTTTTACCGATTTTGCCATTTTGTTGCATTTCCTGCACTTAGATGATTTACAACACTACTTATAATCACCAGACTCTTTTTTTTAAATGTCCCTTTCTCTCTGTGGGTCAGGGTCAGACGCTGAACAGCAGCCCCGCAGCTCGTACAGATTCAGTATCTTGTCAAGGACACTTGAACGGGGGGTGAATGTTCACCGTCTAATGTGTTTGAACTTGTGCCATCAAATCAAAGGACAGCCTACACACACCACTCCACTCAGCTGACGCCACAATTATGAGAGGCTTGAGCTTTGTTCCACAAAAGGTGGGTTTGTGAGCTCCGTGTGCACAGACGGGGAAAATGTCACCGCGGTTTAAGTGCAAAAAACACAATTGTCCGAGAATAACAGATGCTCCACTCAAAATACATGACTTGTTTCCACTTATCCCTGCTGATACATAATTTCCTCTAAAGTGAAACTACAAAGACAGCGATGCGGTGCTTAAAAATAAAAATAACTAGAAGCAAATTGCAGTAAATTGCTTCATTTATCATTCATTCCCAGGGCTCAAATGGTAAGAATTTCAAAACCTCAACATCTACTGTAGGTGGAGCCCTATATTCTCTGTATCTGCGGCAGAGTGGATTGTTTTAAATCTCGGCTGATCTAAAACTCCGTCCACCAAATTGTTTCATTTTTATTTTGGGCGGCGAGAATAATAATCATAACATAATGCTTTTGTTGATCCCTGGGGAAATTCTCTTTCCTCTGCCCTCGTGGAGTTTAGAGGTCAGTCACCAGTTATACAGAAGCATCTAGAGCAGGTTTTCATTGCTCAAGGACACTAAATTACTCCCCTTTTTCATGGATGGGGCTGTAGTGAGAGCATCACTGCAAACAAAGACATAAAGAGAAACTAGCCACGCGACGACTGCACATTACAAAGATCTTCTCTAGAACGACAGAGAAGAAGTGTAAGGATCATTTCCCTTACATTAGCATTGATCTGAAAGGAGAACGACGCGGACGGACCGATCACGGGACAGTGCAGAGCGAGCAGGAGCTTCTTTTGACGGTTCCACACGTACATGAAGTCCTGTCTGGTGCTGCAGCACTGACATTCTGCAGGTCAGTTTGTGTACGCCCCGCAGCTTCAGTTTTACAGTGTATTATTTATGGCCCAAGAGGGGCCTGGACACAAGAATCAAACTGAACAATGATCGGTTAAAAAGACTTAAAAATCCTGACAACTTTATGGGTTAATCTCCAAGATTTTGCAAAGGAAATGTCTAAAATCTCAAAATTTAATCCAACCAAACCATGTAGAGTCGGAAAAGTGGACGTTTTAGTTATATTTCCTCCGTTTCTGTGCAATCATCTGTGGCTTTGTGTTTGAGGAGTTTGGCCGGTCGACTGGTCAGAGTCTGCACCCCCTCACGTCATCTCCTGCTGCTTCATATACTCTGGTTTTCCGTTCACTCCTCACCCGTGCGTCTCCGCACGTGGCATCGACTTCCTCACGGCTTAACTACGTAGATCTCTTTACGACCAACTGAGAACTTGCTCTTTTCTTCCTCTTCTCCTCCACTAATCGCTCGTGTTTCTCTTTCACGTTCAGTCTCCTGACTCGGAGCTCTGCCGGCCAGCCTCTGCTCTTTTTCTTGGATACTTCATGGCTTGTGTTTCTAAAGTTTTGTTAGTCTTTTTCAAGAAGCACGTTTTGATTTGGACTCAGTTTGTCTTTTTAATTCACACGCGAGACTGAAATAACCACCACATGTCAATTTCATGTGTGAGACAGTGAGTTAGAGAGCGACGACTGAATAACGGAAATGAGTGTGTCCATCATATTCGTGATAGAGTTTTCGAGAACAGTGGAGCAAACTACAACAAAAAAGTGAACAGATAGCGACAGTGCATTGCTCATCAGTCTTGAAACATCCAGGGTGACTTAAAGTCTCAGGTAATGATGGGTCCTTGTTCACTGGCCAAGCTCGTGCCCGGAGCTATCTGTTAAATGAGACACTCAGCGGCCCGGACATGTCGGCCTAACAGACTGTTCTGAAACTGACTAAGAAATAGAATATGGAAGAAGGAGTGATGGAGAGACAGTCTGCTCTGACCTAATGGTGCCATCTGTTGTGCAGAGACTGTGGTGGTGCGGTCCTGGGCTGCTCGGCTCGGGCCTTGTTGCATTTATCTGGTCTGGACTCTGCAGGGGGTTCCGGACTGTCTGAAGCCAAAGGCATCAACAACACCTTCCTTGCTGTAGTTGTTTACTAACATTAGATGGCAGCTTGGCTGAAGTGTCGAGGTTTTGTGTCTCGGCAAATGGAGGGTATTAGGAACTAGTTCTTCTCACCGTGTAGCTGGTCATTACAGAGTAGTTTGGACGCCATGGAGGTTTGTTGGCCAACAAGAGCCTGAGGGTGGATTCGCAGCAGCTCCTTCTTAATCCAGTGTGTCGTACGTTCCTCCTTCAGTCAATAGCGGAGACTATTAGGTGTGAAAATGGCCTTACAGTCGCCATGACGACTCTGTAGCACTGCTTACTTCTGCATATCCAAGTATTTTAGCATGAAACAAGTTCTGAAGGAGGGTTTCGTCACCATTTCCATTAGCATTCACAGCCAATAGCCTTTGAGCCATGACACAGCTTGATGAACATAGCTAAGCATCTGTATTGTGAACGACTTCTCGCCACGATATCTGCGTTGTTAACCCAAGAGGACGTGGAGAGTGAAGGTTTGAGGAAGAGGATGGTGATGATGCTAAACCAGTCTGCCGCTGAGAAGGAAGAGACCAGGGAAACACAGGCTCATACCCACAAGAGAGTTCATGCATCTGAATGGAACGTCACGCTGGTGCGTGTCAGGGCATTGAATCACACAGCACTTTACTGGATGCAGCTCAGTTCTCCTGACGACAAGATGAGTCAGCAAAAAGCTCCATAATCTCAAAACAGGTTCAAGGGCAACTCAGTCAAGTATAGGAAGAGCAGCACAGTGTGGGTGTAGGTGACATTTCCAGCTATATATCTATATATATTAAAGCAATAAAATGTTGATTTTGATGTCATGGGGACTTTAAAAGAACTGCATCAAGTGATTTGGTTGAGTTATTCTCTATCTTTAGCTGAGGAGCTCCAGTGGTCTGTGTCTGGACGCCGCTGCTTTAGAGCCAAGTCTGGATTTCGAGATAGTGGAGTGAATCGGGAGGAGATGATGTAGTGGCTCTGACTGGGGCTCCTCTCTCGCCCATGAAGGATGGAGGAAGTTACAAGAGAGAGCGATGACACATGGACAGCCATTGTGCTCAGTTACATGATGAGGGGCCGTAATGATGGCTCTTTCCATTTCAGGGCTGTCAGACCATGTGCCAGGGCCGTGTGTCTGGGAATGTCTTCTCTGGCCAAAGCTAAGGAGCCACAAACAGTCACGTCACCTGGTCACAGGTGTTACGTCATATTAGAAAACTTCATTTAAACACAGTTTTTATTGGTATGGATTTAAAGAGCCAGAGGTTCTATCTGCAAACACCAGTATCTTCCCCTTTGTTGCTCGCCTCATGAATAAAATGAGAACTTTGATCCTCTGCATTTACATTAATGCACACATTACCTGCACCTCCTCTCACAATAATATATGCAAACACTACTTTTCATACAGTATTGTGCATAAATGTTTATAATGTATGTTATTTGCTGTTCTAACTTCACTAAGTATAAAATGTTTATACCGTATTATCTCGTTTGCTCATTCTGTGCATAAAATTGAACTATAACAATGAAGCTCCACTGTGAGACTCTCCCAGTGTTTCCCAGTGTAACTCTGTTACGATGCGTTTCACGTCAAGACAAACAGAGGCAACAGCAATATGTCGCACACGGCGACAGTGACTGGAGACACAAAGAAGCACCAAAGAAAGGTTTCTCACGTGAGTTGTACCGCTCAGGAAATACCGCTGGATAAATGCTGCTCAGTAGCTGCACCGACACGAGGACGAATCAGTGTTGGGTTCTACAACATGAAGATATCACAGTTTGATTCTGTGAATTCTGACCGGAAGATACGGGCAGGTGCACACTCCTCATTTGTGCTATAAAACAGAACATATGACCATTTTATGATTTTGTTTTGTAAGTGGAACGCTTATTACACACTTAATAATTCAGTGATTTTACTGTGCACAAGCCGAAGCTAGGTCAGCGTATTTTAAGCCAGACCTTTACTTAATCCTTAAAACCCCCAAAGGTGTTAAAATGTGTGACTTTGAGAGCAGTGCGGGGATGTACGAGTTAGAGTTGGAACCAAACAGGAAGTTAATGGTTTGTTAACATGCTAATAATAACATCATTGGAGTGATAATGTCACTATTTTGTTTCTTTTTATGAACATGTATGGGCTGTTCAGCTGCTCTCAACATGGCCAACACATGCAAAAATAGAAACAATATGTAGAAAAATGTGATTTTTTTTCAACGCTAACTTTAACTTTCAGTGCGGTGATCCATTACACCTCCGCCCTGCGTGACAAAGCTATCATTTACTCTTCCACGTTATCTGTGTGGAGGATGTTTTCACAACTTCTCTGACTGGGAAAGGGGAAAAACTGTCCAACACCAGCATGTCGGGCCAGTTACTCACTCACTCACCCCCGGATCCCCCACCTCTCTCCTCCTCCGCCGCCGCCGCCACCGCCGCCGCCTTTGGTATTGAGGTCACGTTCCCCTCCATTGACAGGGAAGACTTCTTTAGAGCGCGGATTAAAAGGCTTCCAAACCGATCCTGATAGGAGGTGTCTGGCAGCTGATGATGCTGTGTGAAATGTCACAGCGCTGAGGAGTGGAAAGGAGACATGGATGAGAAACATCTGATTAGCTTTGACTATGTGTGCAGGTGTGAGAGTGTGTGTGAGTGTGTATATATGTATATATATGTATATATATATATATATATATATATATATATATATATATATATATATATATATATATATATATGCATGCATGTGGTTTTTTTGCAAAGGGCATTTTGCACTGACCAAAGATAAAAGGATAACTTTGTTCATCTCCCCCTTATGACGGCTGATAAAAGTGACGCAACCGACTGAAAGTAAGCCTCTTCAAATACACAAACAACATCCACCATATCATCAAACCCACGTCAGTGTGCCGAGATGTGAAAGCTCACACTCCGCACGCACACACACGCACACACATCATCAAACTTCATCTAATTTTTCCAGAAAGAAAACTTCATCTTATGGTCAATAGTCAGATCACCAGCTGGTTCTTTTCATCATCACATTCAAGTAGAGTGTTCTTTGTTAACGCTGAGCGTGATGAGTGTGTGTGTGTGTGTGTGTGTGTGTGTATGAGAGTGTGAAGTGGTGTTAACAGTGGGGGGAGGCGGTGCTCTAATGGCAGATGAGTGACCCAGTAGGAAAAGGTCAGCAGCACTACAGGGCTGATGCAGCGCGGCGTTCCTCCACTCACCAACTAATTAAATGTCAGTGAGAGTGTGTGTGTGTGTGTGTGTGTGTGTGTGTGTGTGTGTGTGTGTGTGTGTGTGTGTGTGTGAGAGAGGAGTGTAGCAGGAGGTGGCCTCAGGTTTGGGAGGGGAAAACACAGGAGAGTGGCAGATAGGTGGACAGTGAACAGACCTCTTTGTAAATGTCATGTGTTACATAAGGAGTGACTTTTTGACAGTCGAGAGGTCAGGGAGAAAATGGGGGGAGAGACATTGGAGTGGATTACTTGTACAAGTGATGACCTGTGTGTTCCTTTTTTTTTTTTTTATTTCTGCCGTCATACTAATCATGCACAGTGGTGTTTGCTGAACTCCTGCATGTCTGTGGCACTTTGGTTTAGTTTAGTTATGATGGCTTTCTTATGCATTATGTCACCTGTGTGAAATAGTTTGGATTGGATTAGAATGAGTCATTTTTGCACACAATAAATGAGTCACAAGGAACACACGCAAACAGGAACCAAACAGGCTACATGTCATGAAATGATGGAAAGTTTAACATAGTAGGAAGGAAATGATCTTTATTGTCACTACACGACTGAAACTGCACAACAAAGTTTCAACCTGACTGCACGTGAGTAACATTCTAACATGTTTTGATGGTGGGAGGAAACCGCAGAGCCCGGAGGAAACATGCAAACTTCACACCGAAAGGTCCCAGACCGGGAGTCGACCCCGGGACCTTCTTCCTGTGAGGCAACAATGCTAACCACCATAATGAATGTGGCACTAAAACAACCCCATATGATTTTCATACAATATCTCCTGTATCTTCTAATTGTTTGGGGTCATAAAAATTAATTTTAACAATTATAAAGACTTAAGTTGAAGTCAATTTTATTTTGTTAAGTGGTAAAAAAATGTTTTTTTCTTCCCTGACAGCACAGCAGTGTCACTGATGTGTCAGCATCTCATTGATATGTATCACTTTAAATCTTGATATTAAGGAAAGTGCTAAGTTTACACAGGTGACAAAAGTGTGGCAACGCGGCGGCTCGAGGTTACGCTTTCACGCCGCGCGCCAAATGTCACGCGGCGACGTGTAAAAAGTGGCATGTGCGTCGCGGCGGTGACGAGGACTCGCTTCACTTTACACTCGGGTGTAGACAATTCCGGGAGCAGCGTAAACGGAGCGCAGCGCGGCCAACGTGATTCTCGCAAAGTCCTCATGCAAATACAGCACACTGAAGTGTGGAGTATTTAGTGTGACCTCAAAAAACTGTTCATGTTGAGAAGTATCCGCTGTGAAACGCCAATGCTGGAGCATTACATCCATGTTTTATAAACTCCCTGACAACTTACTAATATTTATATTTAACACCACGTTCAGTCACAACATTCCAGTCCAAACGGCAATGATCACAGAATTTGACGGACGTGAAAACATAGCGGGTTGTTCTCCCCGTGTGGGTTTTCTGCGAGTTCACTGGCAGTCCTAAAACATGCAATATGGGGATTAGGTCAACTGGACCCTCTAAATCAGGGGTGTCAAACATACGGCCCGGGGGCCAGAACCGGCCCGCCAGACGGATGAATTTGTTAAAATTTCACACTAATCTAAACGTAATGTCAAATGCTCCAGATACCCGTGACTACATGTTTGTGCCTTTATAGATCCAGTGTGATGTGTAAATAGTAAATTGAGGCATGATATTGTTGAAATTGCACTTATATTTCTCAAGAAATTTCATGTTTTGTAAAATGAAAATGAAAATTCATTAAATGTAAAACAAAGGAGAAAAAACAAAAAGGGGTTCTTGTTGTTCATAGGTTATTATGCTATTATTTTACTATTTTTTACTGGTCCGGCCCCCTTGAGATCAAATTGAACAAAAATGAGTTTGACACCCCTGCTCTAAATCAACCGTAGGTGTGAATGTGAGAGTGAACGGTTGTTTGTCTCTATAACATTAGGACTTCAGTAACTCATAATGTAGCACTGTAACCACCTTCCCTTGCACTACTCCACCACTACTACCTCCATCATCTGTGCCTAACGCCTGTACTCCTGTGCAGTTGTAGTTAATATCTATAGGTATTTACATTCTGTATACACATGTACTTTTTTCTGTACATAATGCACACAGACTAGAATGGCGTGTTTGTTTTGCGTTGTGTTGTAACTTTGCTGTCTGCACATGTCGGTCTTACATGTTTGTTTGCTGCTGTAACGAGTGAATTTCCCCTTTGAGGGATAAATAACATTTATCTTATCTTATCTTAATATGTGGCCCTGTGATGGACTGGCGAACTGTCCGGGGTCTCAGCTGAGATTGGCACAGTGACCCTCCTGTGGAGGATAAAGTGGGAGAAAATGGATGGATGGATGTATAACCTGGATGAAAGAGAATTTCCACAGACGTGGTTTGATGTTGGACAAGAAAACATTATTTTCAACTTCCCAAATGAATTAAATATTAATTTTCCTTCAATCAAAACAAATAATAGTGTGCGAGAGACTTCATACTTTACTTTGACTTTAGTTAAAACAGGGATTAGCTCTGACATGTAGGTGGTTGATATTGCTGCCAGCAGCTCTGTGGTTGCTTCATGTATTTCTCAGCCATGGCATCAACTATCCACCAGAGACACAGTGATGATCGCGTGTGTAAGGTGACCTCTGCACAACTACACACCTTTTCTTTTAACTAATCAAATAGTACTCAGTATAGGTGAAGTGTAGAGTATCCAATCTGTGGTGTGAGATAGCTTCTGTTCCCATTATGTTTAGGGATTTAGGGATTTAGAGCCTGTAAGCAGAGAATAAACTAATGAATTAGTTGTTGAGCAGCACACACACACACACACACACACACAAACATGCAGCGTGTGTGTCTGTCTGTGTGTGTGTGTGTGTGTGTCAGAAAGCTGTCAACTACTCAGGTCGGAGGAGTTCCTGCAGTGTGTGTCACACTAATGGGCAGAAACTGGGGCAGAGTGAATTATTCAACAGCTTTTTAGGGCGAAAGGAGACACTTCCAACATCCTCGCTTAGGACAAAATGTAAAGACCCCTTCTCTGCACAGAGATTGCCCTAATGGTTAATCTTAACCGTAACCAGTTAATACCAAACCCTTAACATTAACCCAACCACAATCCACTCCTCCAATCTTTATTTTCATTTTAACAAGCACTTGGTGAAAGAGCAGGACCAGACGTAATCCTGACAAATGAACGGTTTATACAAGAAAAGGTAATAAAAATAATAGGCTTAATGCACGCATGCACACACACACACACACACACACACCTGGTATTTCCTCTGCATTGTCACCCTTCACACACACACACAATCACGTGACTCATCAGTAAATAAAAATATAGCATTTTGTAGATAAATAGCTGGAAAGTTCCAGTGAATGTGACTGAAAAGGCTAACAGTGTTCCTGACAGTGTCATCTCCAACCCCGCCCCCCCATCGCCATCTTTTCTACTTCATACGTTGTTATAAATCACTTCAGTGCCTCCAGAGCGACTGATGTTTGGATAAACTCGGCGTTCTCCGAGAGCCACGGGGAGATGCACGTGATAGAAGTCAATAAAGACCTCGACGCGCTTTCTTCAAATGCACTATTCAAATATTGAATCCTGTTTAAATTTTGAGAAGTCCATCTTTTCACCCCCTCACACAAGTTTGCTTCTTCGTGGACATTAATGTTGAAAATGGAACTGAAATAATAATGACAATCCAACACAACTCACTGGTGCTGGTTCCAGCGTCTGTGGGTCACGTGAAAAATGCACGCCACATCTTTGCTCTTCCTGGCGCTGTGCTCGTCTGTTGTGGTCAGAGTCACGGTCCGCACACAGGCTTTTCGTGCTCCTTCTTCTGGATGTTCTTGCTGTAAGTCCCACATGATCTTGTCTTGGTCACACTGACGTTGGGACTTCCAGGTCACACCTGATTCTGCACATTATTCCAACTACCTGGTTACGGCGTTTACATGTACATGCTGTTCCTCGCTGCATCTTAACACCTGGCTATTACGTGCTGAATGGTTTTACTGACACCTTCGCACAGCCTGCACCCTGTGGTGTGACAGACCCCGGGCCTTTATATTCACCTGTTCTTGTGGCGCCATGATCAATGCCTCTGAACTGTCCGTCAGGCCAGAAGTTCCCACCCACTGGTTGGACACACCTCTTCAATCTGACACTCCATGATGGGTCATCCTCCACCTCCACTGGCAGCACATTAGCCATGTGTTAGAACAGCATATTGTTCTGGATCCTTGAGCCCTCCCATGTTCTGTGACTCCCTGATGGAGTCCTTCCTTGGAGGCATCTTGACTGGCAGGAAACTGTCTGGATGTATAAACAGTAGACTGACAGATATCTAAAGTCTGAGAGACGACTTTGGAACTCTAACGAGCTGCGTGCAAAACAACAAGTCTTTAAGGTCGTCGTCTTTGCGAGCTCCTTTTAGCGAGACACACACACGAGGACTCGTGGCTTAAGGTCAGTATAAACCCTTCACATTGGGAAGCTGGTCAATCAAACACAATCAAATGCACAATAAAAATGAGTTAGTTAGTTTGGACTATGTCAAACTTTTTTTGATGACTTAAGTAATCAATAATTAGCCTCCCTTTGGAAATGTGTTGCTATGTGCAGGCTTGACTGGGTTCATATTTTGCATATTTTTGTAACTCTAAAGTGCACTGGCTCATATTCATTATTTTCTTCTATTCCTAGGTCTCTCCATCCCTGGTGCTAATGATGCTCCTGAATCTCTTTCCTCCGGAGCCCATTGAGTCTTTTCCTTTTTCTGTCCATCCATCATTTCTCTGCCACCCCCACCCATCACCCCCCCACATGTGTCTGTGCTTCAAACTCTAATGATGGTAGCGATGTGTGTAGGATATATCGAGGCTGAAAGGCTGACAACGAGCTGTCCACCTACAGAGCAGCCAAGCACCGAGGAAGGTGTTATTATAGGAGTGCAGGAAATTCACACAAATTACACAGTGTGCTGCCACACACTGGGAAACTGAGAAAGAGCACAAGTCTTCATTAACATGATTTATCCTCTGATTAACACCAGTGGCCTTCGCACAAAACCACAGGAGAAAGTGAGGCAGTAAATGTTTTAATCATTGGAGAGAATCTGTTAAATCGGAGTTCAGGTTCATGTGCTTCAGTGACACCAGAAAACAGGATTCAGGTTTTTAAAGCAGGGTCAAGGCCACCAAAGGCACGCGGTTTTTATGATTATTATTTTTTTATTTGAAATGTGATGTGAAGTGGTTTCCACAGCTGAAGTCTCAGCTGCAGCGGAGCAAACATCACACAGACAACATGGGAAAACCGCACCGCTAACGAGACATGACAGGCATGACAGTGCCCGCTCATGGCTGTGAGAATAAATCACAGTCATGTTGATTTTCAAGGGGAGGGTATAATAATGTGAACATCCATGTTACGGATATACGAGTATCACATGTCTTAGAAGACGGCCACACGGTGGTGGAGTGGTTAGCACTCTCGCCTTGCAGCGAGAAGACCCGGGTTCGAGCCCCGGTTGGAACAAGGGCCTTTCTGCATGGAGTTTGCATGTTCTCCCCGTGTGTGCGTGGGTTCTCTCCGGGTTCTCCGGCTTCCTCCCACAGTCCAAAGACATGCAATGTGGGGATTAGGTGAATTGGACACTCTAAATTGACCATAGGAGTGAGTGTGAGAGTGAATGGTTGTCTCTAGTTGTGTGTGGCCCTGCGATGGACTGGCAAACTGTCCAGGGTGTACCCCGCCTATCGCCCGATGTAGCTGAGATTGGCACAGCACCCCCCGCGACCCTCTGGTGGAGGATAAAGCGGTTAGATGATGACTGACTGACATGTCTTAGAAGAGGTCAGAGCAGGCCTCTGTCATCATGCGCTCAAACTCAAACAACTTCGTATAAAACTAGAAGCAGCTTTGACTCGGGTTCACTGATGTTTACACTCGCTGAGAAAGCTGATAATCCTGCTGATCATGCTGAAATTAGGATTAATATGGTCATATGAGCAACGGTCTGTACTACACAAGACTTGAAATCCTGATTCAGGGAAAGATTTGATCAGATTTGAACCAGGAATAAACAAGGCTTTTGAGCAAGGCAGCATGACGAACTGGAAAAACAATAACAATCTCCTCTGCCTCATTTAAAACTGCATTATTTTTGGTGATAATTCACTAGTCTCCTTGGACAGAAACATCGTTTGTATGTCGCGTCATTCGTCTGAAAACAGGCTCTGTCAAGCAAAACTATCAGACCTGACTGAGGGAGCTTTTGTGTGTGTGTACACTGTAGTGCAGGTATCTACAGGTTTGCCTGCGCTGGAGAAGTCAGTGAAATGTTGCCGCGTGCTCAGTCAAACTCCCACCTGTTTGCAGCTATCTTGTAGCTATAGCTACAAACACCTGCGTCACAACTAGCACTTCACAGAGAGAAACAAAGCCAGTTAACAAAAGAAACAAATAAATAAACAAACAAACAAAAATCCCCCTGGGTCAATATTCTCCACTGTGGGTCCCTGCTGCATCCGTCTGATGCCACAGTGAACCAGGAGAAAGTTCTCTGCTGAGGACTGAGGTGGATCTGTCACTCAGTGATGGATGATTATTGGGATTGATCACTGACCATGAATGTAATTTTATCCCTCGTGCATCGCGGCAACTCCGCCTTCAACCACTCACTGATGGCCGATGGATTAAAAATGTAAATTATCGGTTAAAAAAGAAACAAAGAAAATTTACTTACCTAAGTGTAAGATGATAATGTTTACAGGATTAAAAGGACATTTAGGAGGATTTATTAGCAGAAGTATGGATGTAAATGTGTATAATGCCATGTTTCTACAGCAGCACGAACACACGGCTCCACCTGCATGAACTCGATGCACAAACCAACAAAGAAAAAGAAAGAAATGACAGCGAGATAAAGAGTGGAGAGACTTGTCCTCTGTGGCACTCTGCAGTCTCACTTTTAGATGTTGACAATCTCATTATCTCAATTCCATGCAAGAAAATCATCATTCCGAGAATGGCACAGACCCAACATTCACTGATGCTGGATGACGAGGGGGATATTTCAAATTTTACAAGGTAGAGAAGAGTTCCACGATCTCACCCAGCAGCAGAAGGTCAAACACTGACCTGGTTGTAGAAATATCAGGTTGCAGAGGGTCATTATGACAAAAACAACAGAGCAAAAACTACACTCAAGTACAGTTAATTTGTCTAGGTTTATTCAGGTTGTTCCAGAGAACTTCTAAAGTTTTTCATCATCGAGAGAAACACAAGCGCGAAGCTGCAGAGAACTGACCCTGTGATATTTGTTATATATCTGCCTCCATGACAAATTTCCGTGACCACTTTCATCTCACGGACCGCTTGCGTCTTTTTTTTCCTGTCTGCTGATTTTCAACAGCCAGCCTCACACTATCATGAACGAACAAGCAATTTCCAAAGGAACGTTTGTCAAGAGAGTCAAGAGAATTTGGAAAATCCAACATGGATTTCAACTTTCTTTCCCTCTTCAAGCTCAAATATGTTGTCTTTATTTTTATACCTTGAATAATCTCTAAAGTCACGTTTACAGTCACTGCCTTAGTGATGTCTGCTGTTGTTAAACATGTCATTTATTTTCTGCCTCATGTAAGTTATGTGATTTATTGAAGCTGAAGTTTCAGATGAAAACTATCCAGAGAAAATCCACAATTACTGACAAATTCATTCATTATTTCACGTCGAGAGACACAAATGAGCAGTCGTGCCGCTGTGTGTGTTCATGTGGTCGACGGGCCCACAGGATATTTTACATATGTGACGTGAGCGGGTTTGCATGCGGCCGCCGCGGATTAAATCAGCGCGTTTTTCCACGGTCGCATTCACGTCACGCTTTCGCGCCGCGACAAAACAAATGTGAACGTGGTGGTTTGGTTATGCACCGGCGCTCGACAAACACCGGCGCCTTGGAGTAGAGTCTCGCCCCCCCCAACCCCCAAGCAACACCTCAGGTACACAATATTTCAATGAACGGGAAAACATACTGAGAAAATAAAACTCTGATTTCACCTAAATCTAAATGCAAATGCAGAGGAGGACGCTGAGGGAGGGAGGGAGCAGCGGTGTTAGCTGAGAGTCAGCAGTGCTGAAGCCTCTTCACATGAAATCCATCCCAGAGTTGGGAGAGATCATGTGTATTAAACAATGTCTGGGCCTCGCTGTGTGAGGTTCAGTTTGTGCTGAGCTGTGTGTATGTGTCGTGATTATCAAGCAGAGTCCACAACTTTATGAAATATCTGGTGTCACTTAGTAGCACTGACAGACTGCACTTTAAATTCAAACATGCACCTAAAGGCAGAGAATTTAAAGAGGACAGAAGGGAACTGGAACACTAACTCCATATTAAGTGTCAAGAAAAGAGTGAAGGACTATGATTTGAAGTTTAAAGTGTGTACTCTTCAGAGTTGGATAAGACTTAAGACCCTGGTATACTTCCGTGCATGTGGCATATTGAGGACCCTGTACTCACGTGTCAGGGTCCTGTAGTATCCCACTTCACCTTCAGGTGGCGGTACAAGAAGAGAACGATGCTGCAGCTCCATTGGACACGTCTCGTTGGAGCAGCTCACAGCTGTTCGAGGGTCACCAGGTCGAGGCTCAGATGACTATCCTTGGCGACTGCTTCTTTGGTTATTGAAGTGTTTTTTTCTGCATGGTGAGCGGGGCAATACTCCACCTACAGGTGGGGCGGTAATTCGCTCTGCAATGCGCCGTTTGGACATGGTTCCAAAATCTGGGCTGCACGTGCAACGAGCAGGCTGTTGCACCAGGGCTTTTAGACACACACAAAGTAGTTTGGTACGACCGCTGTCAATATATTAATCACGGCAAAATGACATAAAAAGTCTATGTGGCTGGAGGGAAGTTAGAAAAACCAAAGAAAAGACTTCCAAACAGGCCACAGATACAGAAAGATCCACACCTTCCTCCTCCCTCAATGAAGATGAATGTAGCAGGAAGTTATAACCACATGATTCACAGCTTCAACAGGAATACAATGTATTTAGATTCACACTCTGATGGGATTGTTGCGCACAGTCATTCATCATAAGCTGCTTCCACACTTGTACTGTGTGTGGGAATGAGAATGTCACGAGACTACATGTGAAATTAGGATTAGGAAGTTCAAGTGAGGTCACGTGAGAACACAGGAGGAGAAGCCGTTCTCTGGGGATTCTCCTGCTGCTGTGACCCAGACAATCTGCACCTGCATTTGTGTCTGAACATGGTTCTGTCCATGTGCTGTGTATTATGGCTCTTTCAGATGTCACATGTTAGATAATGAGACCTATTTTTAACTTGAGCTGCACAGAGCAGCATTTGTCATAAACACAACACGACCTGTTCCAGTTCACTCCAGCATTTCCATTGGTCCATATGACTCCATTCGTGTTTTTTAAACTGCAGCATCCATGGATTCACAACTTCATACTGAAGACTCATGGTAGTTCGTTGAGTAGAGAGGAGAATTTAGAGTATCTGTAAGTTTAGGGGAGGGGGAAAAACGTTGATTCATAGATGGACAATTCTCAAGCGATTCACAAAAGTCCACATTTTCCATTATTTAAGTGTTAAATAGCGTAAAACAGACGATATGAAAAGGCGTAACTCCGAAGTGCAGCACGCCGTCGCCCGGACACCTTATGGTGGAGCACATAAGAAGCATGGAGTCGAGATACAGCGGCGCAAATTCACTGACACGGCGAACGAAACACAATAACCAAACCAAAACAGAAGTTATGACCTTTTTGGATTCTGCTGCTGAAAATGACCCGTCTGCCTTTACTGAATGCACAAAGCTTTTTGTGTCGAAACATACAGACCAAACTGTGCGACAGAAAAAAGACAAACAGCACTCATCATCTTTCAAATCCTCAGCGACGCTCAGCAAAGATATACAAAGTCAAGGAAACTCTGGTACAATATAAAAGTATGTTTAGTTTCTCTCCAGCAGCCACCACCTCAGGCCAGTAATTCTGTTTTCAACTGATACACAAAGTGTATCTTTAAAGCTTTCCGTAAATCATGGTCGGGGGAACCTTTTACCTTTCGAGGGCCATTTCAATTTTTATAACATCCTGTGAGAGCCATAGTAAATTATTGAACACGTACATCACACTAACCTCTCCAATACGAACGCTGGAACTGCCTCGACTTGACAAGACGATGATAATGATGATATTACAAAATCTCAACAGTTATACCATCCGCAGAAACGGCGAGTTGTGTCATATTTCACTTCGGGTTACAGGAAAAATAAAAGTTCTTTTCATATCGCCGATATCTTCAGCCATCACAGCAACCTTGAAACAGACTGTTGCATCTGTAACCACTGCAGGCATCATAGCGAGTTTGTTAGCTTTGTCACCAGCGATGACTCACAATGAATCCTGGGATATGTTTGTCCCAAGCAAAGGAAGGATGTATTCATCATGAAGAACCCTTCAAAATCAGGTATCTAACGTTTGTTATCAACGTTCCGAAATAATTGCGAGTATCTAACGTTTGTTATAAACGTTACGAAATAATTGCAAGTATCTAACGTTGCTAACGTTATCTAACGTTATAAACGTAAAGTATCTAACGCTTGTTATAAACGAGCAAGTATCTAACGCTTGTTATAAACGTTGGGAGAAGTATCTAACGACGTACCGATCTATGCGTTTGGATATATCGTTATAAACGCTGCTAACGCTTGTTATAAACGCTACGTTATCTAACGCTTGTTATAACGCTAAAAAGTATCTTGGTAACGCTTGCGCGTATCTAACGATAAGCGTATCTAACGATAAACGTTTAACGTTTGTTATAAACGTTACGAAATAATTGCAAGTATCTAACGTTTGTTATAAACGTTACAAAATAATTCCAAGTATCTAACGTTTGTTATAAACGTTACGAAATAATTGCAAGTATCTAACATTTGTCAGATTATAAACGTTAGATACTCAGATGTCAACGGGGAAAACTTTGGGGAACGAATTCTAGATGGACAGCGACTCCGAGCATGTGTCTACTTTCATTGAACCGTTGCTCCAAAACTTTGCAGCCAATCAACAGACAGTTTCCTAAGCCCCGCCCATTGTCAGAATCGCAAAAACAAAAAAACACAGTGCAAAGACCAAAGCAGGGAGCGCAAAGAAAAAGTGAGGGAGCGCAAAAGCAAACAAAAATCAGAGCAAACAAAAATCCCGTCCCTATAACCAAGGGTTTGAAAATATTGACTGAAATCTAATTCCACAGAGCTGCAACTAACAATTAACTTTGCACTTGATTAATCTGTCAAGTTTTCACTCAATCACAACAAACAAACTAAAACTAAAATGTAGACACGTTGATTCCACAACCTGAAAAAAGATTGTTCAGTTTTAATGGTTTCTTTGTGTTTTACGTGGAGAAAAAGAGTGCTTTAATAATTATTAAAAAAAAACCTCCAAAGCCAATTAAGGGATTGTTAGTTGTATGACTGATAGTTAATTAATCAACTAATCAATGACTCATTGCAGCTCTAGTCACAGCTGTTGTCAGGAGGCAAAAAAGCTGCTTTTTTGGCCACAAAATCAGACTTTTTCATGACTGTAAATGCTCCTCCTGCAAAAGTCGACACTTCTTCCGCATCATCTTCTTTTGTCTTGACAGTCGGGCGACAGATGCTGATCCGACAGTGTTTGCATTCATCCTGACCGTGACCTGACAGGCATATATGCTGGAGGATCAACCTGAAGGGCGTGTTAGCCGACTATTTTATGTTATTTTCTTTTTTGCAGCAAAGAAAAAAATAAAAAAAAAAATGCTATAGTGTGATTTTTTTTTTTCCAGAGTTGCTTTTTTTTTTTCATCTATGATTTGTCTCGCTTGCCTATAATACAGCCCCGAGGCCACAGGTTCTACACCCCTCTCATAAACTATAGTTATCATCAGCTGGGACAGCATGTCTGATATTGTTTTCCCTGTGTGTGTGTGTGTGTGTGTGTGTGAACGGCTGTACAGGGAACTACCTGGAATGTCTTCTGATAACTATGATGGGAATAAGTCTACTGTATATGCATGTATGCAGTAAATCATATAGATACATGACACGTGCAAGATTGCACTGAGAAGGGGAAAATAAATCATAATTTTATAAATCTTCCTTTCCTTCCATGAATTCTGATATTTCTACTAGTTCAGTAGTACTAGTCAAACAGATTTACCTTCAAGTATTGGACATTCTATTTTGAAGTGTTACCTGCAGCCCAGGGGTTGTGAAAAGACATATTTGAAGAACGGTCATTTGAAGGCTCACATTAACGCCGTTTTGAGATGTTATTCCATTTTTTTTAATTTTATTTTATTACAGTTTTATAGCTCAGTGAACTGAGGAAAAAGACACTTTATATTTTGTATTTAAACTATTTGTATTTATTGTATTATTAGCAGGGACATCTGCTGTACATGTCACATATCACGGTTAGAGCTGCAACTAACGGTTACTTTCCTCGAGTAAAAAATATTGATCAGTGTTTGTCAAACCTCGAGTTTTTAAGGACTTTTCTTTGTTTTATGGAGCAAAGAACGAAAGAATACATAAAAAAAAAAAATCTGAAATCTTGTTTTAATCATGAAAGAAGCTTCAACGCGAGTAATTGATAATCAAAATGGTTGACGATTCGTTTAGAAATCGATTAATTGAGTAATTGTTTCAGCTCTAATCACGGTGTATTCAGTTTTGGTTTAAAGAGGAAAAAAGAAAATCACAATCACACCATCAAATCGTATATTAAATGAAAGTGGCTAGTTTTCAGTTACAGTATAATGCTTGGGGATGGTAGCTCCGCGGTACAGTGAGTCGTCTTTCAACTGGAAGGTTGTGGGTTTGATTCCTGGCTCCACTAGTCCTCATGCAACAACAAAACAACAAACACAAGAAAAACAAACGGGGGTTTTGTCACACTGCCATACGTTACAGGGACCGCAGAACGCATCCAAGGACAAGACACAACCAGACAATAAATGCAACATCTACCAAAACGGTGAAACGGGCAGGAGGGAGCAAACCGGACAGCAGGACGCGCACTCGACCCGTCAAAACTGACAGGAAGATCGCCCAACAGCTGCTAAGGCACGACACCACCTAACATCAGGTGACAGTTCTGAGGAAGGCGGGACAAAAGGAGGTAAAGGATACTTAGCGTTGTCTAAAAAAGTTCATTCAGTGTTGCCAAATCCGCTTATTATAAGCCACTTTGGGCTTGTTTTTCTCTAAAGTCGCATACAAACATCGTCTGTTGCGGGACTTGTTTCTAAAGTGTAGTTGATTATTTGGGCTTGCCTTTACGAACCGCTCCCCTGTTTCTCTCACGGTTTCCCGGCGTTCAAGCCCCTCCCCTTTCCCAGGTGACTGGGAATAAGTGGGTGAAATGTAAAAAGCAGTTTAGTCCCTCTTGAGTGAAGTCGCTTGTTTCCTCCGGTCCCTGATCTGGCAACACTGACTTCCATCAGTAGACATATTGACTGCCGGCAGCATGTGAATGGGTATGAATGATGTGTGATCGAAAAATGCACTGTATGATCGTGTGAGTGAACGGGGAAATGGCAAAACTGTAGTGTGAAGCAGCTTTGAGTGGTCATTGAAAAGCACTAGAAAATTCACTTTCTAAATACAGAGCATTTAGTGTTTACTTCACCTCGCTGATGTGAGACAAACGCGTTCATCTCTCGGTAAATCAAGTGTTCAAACGCAGCTGTAGAGGTCTGCTCTCGCTGTAATTCATCGTGACCCCATAATACTTCAAAACTATTCACATTACATTCATATTGACATTTTCCTTTCTTTAGTTTTGATTTTATTTAGTTTTGGATTTCAGCCCGAGCTGAAAAAAAAGACACCGGCACTTATCCAAAGCCTAATGCAGCCTCTCGTCTTTCATCTCACGGCCCCAACGTCCCAGCGAACCCACCAGAAAAAGCTGAGATTTTAAAAATGCATGATCTAATGTACAGTATATTGTGTGTATTCATTACTACATCCAGGAATTTAATTTTATTATCTGCTTTCAGCAGTTTGTGCCAGAATCCATCGCTCCATGCTGTATATCAGATGCCACACGGTAATCAATGAAGAAAGAGAAAAAGGCAAAACAATACAAATCAATACACTTCAGGAGCAAGATGTGATCAGTAACCTTCTCTCAATCCTCAATCCTTAGTTTTCATTAAGAATGGTTTCATTTTCTCAGAAACTACAACTCCAGACAGTAATAACCCTCTAAAAATAAAACGCATGCACGAGACAATGAAACTTTCTCTGTTACAGTTTATCCTCCTTTACTTACCGGATACTTTACTGCTATAGTAAATGTTGGAGTTAAACATCAACACTAAGAACATGAGCATGAACGTGTGAGACAGGAATTCATTCAGAATAATCTTCTTTATTTATCTTTCAGGAAAGCGTAGAGTAAATATGTACAGCAGTTATATGGACTTGTACTGTAACTGAAGGGTGACCCGTGTGTTCACCACTGGTGTGTAAAAAAAAAAATGATGCAGATTCACTATCACTGGTCTGTGTGTGCAAGTAAAAGAATTCTGATGATCTGTTCCTCTGACCAGACACATGCTACATCAAAACTCTTCATAATGTAAGTTCAGGCCGGGCCAACCGCTGAGCCAGCGCCCTGCAAAGTTATTATAGTTAATGAAAACCAACAAAATAACAAAAATAACCCACTGAAATAAGAACTAGAGTTTTTTTGTTTGTTTTTAAATAATAACCAACCGATATCAAATTGAGTGTTTACAAAACAAACTAAAATTGCAGCGAAAATGTGCTTCGTTTTCATCTTTGTACATTTATTTCTTACATAATCCTCTACGTTTCATCAGTAGTGTATTTATTTTTTTACAGTATAAGTCGAGTAGAATTATTTACCCAAGGGTTAAAATAGCCTCTTTTGCTGGGTTTTTATGACACAATATTTATTTTGACTTATTTTTTGAATCTTGTACCTGGCAAATAATCCGCATTATATAAAAATAACACTAAAACTAATAAAAACTAAAATAAAACCAAGCATTTACAAAAAACTAAAATCAATAAAAACAGACTCCTATTGGACGATACCAACTGGTGTCCACTATTTTCCTCTAAATGGGAACATCACTTACAAACTCCACATGTGTTTGTGAATGGTGAGAAAATGTGTACTGGTGCTGGTGTAATACATCAAGAGGGAAGTCAGCAGCATTTGCCCATGAACTTTTCACTAAAACTGAACACTTTTCTTTTTTTTTGCAGCCAGCAGAGTCACCCCCGCTTCAGGAAGAAGTCCAGAGTCTCACTAAAAAGGATGTGTCATTCACTGACTCCATTATAACATCACACACACACTCTTATTAGACATCTTCTTAAAACTATGCAACTCTAGAATGAAGTTATATTTAATGCAGTGTTGTCAGTTAAACGTGTTATTAATGGCGTCAATTTTGAGCGAGATTAACGTTCTTTTTGGCCTAGTAACATTAGAAAAACTACAACACCGCACCGGATCGAAACAAAACAACAGGCACGCTGCACACGATTATTTGGTCTAAAGAGTCATAAGCTGTGCGCTTCTCCGTCTCCAGCGCAGCCTGGATCATTTCTCGACACACATCCAAGTCTTACCAACCAAGCTGGCAGACCCCCGAACCGCAGTGAGGAGACCACCGAAGACCGCTAGCTCCTTTAGCTCGTTACGGCGACAACACATTAAACCACGGGACGACACTTTATTCTCTTATTATTGTGCGGCTCTCACAATAAGAGGAATAATTCAAAACATGCAGTGACAGAGATATTAAAAAAAAAACATCTGCACAAAGCAAATCGATCCACTTTTCTGTGTTGATAGGAGCATTAAAATGATGAGGACAAAAAGAAATCAAGGGACATTTAGAATAGATAAAAATGTGCGATTAATCGCGAGTTAACGCAGACATTAATGCGATTGAATATTTGAATCGTTTGACAGCACTAATTTAATGGTAATGTAATAAAGCACCAAAAGCAGAGACTTCTTCAGAGGTGATTGTTCGGCCTCTGTCTTTATCCAAAGTGGCCATTGGACAGAACGTGACTCACATGTCCGCTGTGAGCCTTTCTGCTGCGGCTCGGTCGACGCCGCGTGGCCCTGTTATGAAGTCATTCCATTAATTCCTCCATCCCTTGGAGCAACAGACCAGTTCAAAGAGAATGTTTGTGCAGTGCAGCTCGGACTGCTTCTAATCTGCTGCAGCAAATTTGATTTCTCGGAGCTAATGACGCCGTTACGTGCTCCGAACTAAAAAGCACCGCAGCAGAATTTCACTCAAGAAGCTTTCACTCGACTTGTAAGGTACGACTGCTTCGCCTCCTGACAATAGGGAATACTCATCCGAGTCCCGATGCCAGACTGATCCTCATGGTTCAAACCCAGGATCACATTGATAAATGTTTTATTTTTCAGTGAAATTAGCCGCAGATTCATTTCCCTCCACAGATAAATGAGATCTTCCTTGATAAATGGGCTTGCTTGCTCCGCGTAATAAGAGAACACGACTCCTGTTTGAAATTCCTCTCTACCACTTGATCCCATTCCCTTTTATCAGCACAGAGATACACGCGCTTCCAGGAACATCTGTGGAAAAATGACTCCAATCTGTGTCGGAGCTTGACCCTCTTTCAACATCTGGATAAGACTGGCGGTGCGCCGCTCCTCTATGCTTTCCAACGACGCGGGGCCTCGCTCGCAGCGAGCCGAGAGCCACAACAAGTGTCTCTTAGCATTCATGTATTCACTAAGAACTAATTCAAACACAGCCAAGTGGGAATCCCTGGGAAACAGAGTCCCATTTCATCCTTTATAGATCAAAGCACACTCCAGGAACTGGATCCAGAACAATTCCCAAAGAATGGGATGCGCGTTTGCGGCCTCGCGTTTGATAACGTGCTCGGTCCAAACGCAGAACTCTGGAGCGCACGTGTGCAGCAGCAGCAGCAGCAGCGAGTTAAGGCTCGTACCGCGTTAGTGGAGATGACGGCGCGAGGAGGGGCAACCGTACATTTAATGAGCAGGAAGCACTGATCAATTCAGACGAGCTACAGCTCTGTCCTTCCTCCTACACTCAGCATCGCTCCCCTGGATTCCCTGCTATTGTTCTCTAATAAGGCCAGCTTCTTGCTGTTGCTCACATGCCTGTTTGTGTGTAACATCCATCCATAACAACATCATTATCAGGTTTTGTTTGAAGCCCTTCTCTCTCTCTCTCTCTCTCTCGTACCCCCTCCTTTACCCACTAGCTCCATCTCCACCGTTTCTCTTTTTTCCCTCTGCCTCATCTGCTCATCCTTGGCAGGCTGACTAAGAGGAGGAAGCAGAAGGAAAGAGGAAGAAAAAAAAAAAAAAAAAGGAGGAGAAGATTTGGAGTGAGGAAACTGTGTTGGCTGAATTAGCATATCAGACACATGGTGAGGGCTGGAGATTGGGTACCGGAGCAGATGTCGATTTACATATTCAACATCGGGCCAGCGGTGCATGTGTACATAGGTGTGTGTGTGTGTGTGTGTGTGAGGTAAAAGTGGATGTCATCAGTGTGAAAGGGGCGCGGGTGGAGCAGAAGTGGATAGAGTGGAATTGAAAGGAGAGAAAATACTGTCATCCATCACACTTTAGCAGTGGTGTTCATTTCACTCCGAGACAATGAATTAATCTCCTTTGTTGTTTCGGAATAAGAATGGAAATGAAAAGGACGGCGTGTCGTGATTGACGGGTGTGTTTTTGCAGACTTTTTTTTTTTTGGCAGACTCCGCGAGCCGATCAAAACCTGAAAAGGCGCCTGACAGCACTGATGCCGTTAATTAGAGTAAACACAGAGCACTCACACACCACCTCGTTATCTAGCACTCACGGCATGATGCGCTAATACCCATCTTCTTTATCTCTCTATTCACCAACCTGAAATGTGAAACCTTTCTGATCTAAATCTTTCTGTTTGTGTTTAGCTCTTTTCAATCATTTTTTTTTTTTATTCCTGCTCTTGTTTTATATGCTTTACGCCTCGTTTCTCTACTCTTTGAAAAGAAAACTTTCCTGCATCTTACAAAGGTTGGTATAAGGCAGGATCCTCGCCAACCTTTGCCTTTTGTTTTCCCTGCGCAGCATCTTGAATTTGTTCACGTTCTCTGTGTTCCGTCTCTTTTTTGGAGGTAAGAAGAGGGGATTTCAAGGCAACAGCCGCAGTCATATTCCAACAGCAGCAGGAAGAGGCGAGGAAGTGAAACACAAATGAACCACATCAGAGCACTGCTGGGCCGATGTGGAACATGTTTTAGAGACGGAGGCAGAAAGTCAGGAGCCGTGTGTGCGTGTATGAGTTTGAAGTTAATAAACGCAGGTGATAATGACGAGAATCACATGACCAACGACCCGAGCTTCAGCCCAAAAGAGGTTTGCATTTGGCTCGCGATCGCAGGCTTTCAGCAGCGCTGTCGCTAAACACATCAGACTCCTCTTTTAAATGATAAGATTTTAGACATTTCCTTTGCTTAATGTTTTTCAGGATTGTTAAGCCAGTGGAAACACACCATATGTCACTGAAGCCACTACAATAATAATTACGCAGGGCATAAAGATATCACTGTTTGGCAATTTACTGAATGAGTGCAGAGAATCTCAATTCTAAGCAAAACAATCGTGATTCACATTATTTTGCTAGAATCGTGCAGCCCTAGTACACACACAACCATCACGCAGATCACAATACTGTATACACAGTACATAAATATACATACAGCCAAGTATGTATATACTGTATACACAGTATATATACACATACAGTCAAGTATGTGTATCGCAGCAGAGCAGACTTCAGGTATACAGTATGTTTTTAGATAATTTAATAAATATCCCAATATGATAAATTACGATATATCGAGATACTAAAAGTAAGGCAATATTTTTGAGGTTTCTTTCCCCACAAAGTGTCTATTTTAAAAAAAACGTAATAGTTATATATAAATAGCAACGGGAACCGGTATTGGTCCAATACTGGTCAAAATCACTGGATAGGATATCGGGCAGATCAAAATGTAATATCCAAAACAATTTTATTATATATATAATATATATTTACACTCACAATTATGATCTTTTCCCCAAAATGTAGTCGTTTGTTGTGCGTGATATACTTAGAAGCCTCTTGTCTTCTTCCACTTTTCTGAGATTTCTCTCAAAATCCTCTATTGTAGTGAAAACTTGGGGACTTCTCGCTTGAGGAGGCTTTTCATTGGCAGCCGGCCCTCGGTACGTCACTTCACGGAAAAATCCTCAAACACTATTCAGTTCTTTGTCTAGTGAGGAGAGGAAGAAGGCTGAATCAGATGAATCAGCCTAAAACCTGCTGCCAACTAGTGGCTGGAGGCTTAAATACAAAAAGATCACTGTCAGAAAACCACTATCAAACCCTGACATATCTCAACATTTTAGTTCATATTTTCTGACACCGCTAAAATGTATATGTGTATATCTAAATAGCACCATGTGACGGACAGTTCTATGCACAGAATAAGCACAATTACCACCGTCAACACACACTCATGCTTCCCGTTATCACAAGCACTCAATACAAAACAACCACCGTCGACACATGTAAACACACCAGCCCCACACCGCGCGCACACACACTGTATACACGTTACCCTATACACTGTTATCAGACTCTTCCCTGGGGCAATGTGTGTTGGTGTCTGTGGCTACAGAATAATTCTCCGCAGGCTCACCACGTCTGAGACACGGCTGTTGCTTTGTGTGTTTGTCCCTGTGGTGCTGCTGCAGACTGATTCTGCTGCCAGTTGTAAGAACTTTCAGGGCCTTCTTCTCCATCCTCCCTTTCTACCTTGTTTTTTTTTCCAATCCTTCATCTTCCAGAGCTTGAAATCTCTCGTTTTCTACGCCAGCCTCCTCTCCATCACTCCACCTTTCTTATCATTCACAATTCTATTATCTCTCTCTCTCTCTCTCTCTACTCTGGCTGTGCACAACCCACTCTCTCTCATTTTTATGTGTCCATGTCCTCTTTCCTGTTTCCCCCCGCTTCCTGTGCCCATGCATCAGGCTTGGTTGGCGCTCGCACTCAATATTGTATTGATTGGTTTCTCTCTGTGTTCTCTGACCTTGCTGTAATAGTGCCAGGAGGTCACGGCAGATAGATTTCTCTGAAAAAGACACTGTCATGTTCGGTAATCTATGGTTGCACCATGCCAATTAACGACAAACAGACCACAGACCTCTTGCTCGAATGTATTTTGGTACTTTGGGGCCGCGATAGGGACCGGGAGTCTTTATACTGGTAGGTCAGAGAAAGCAGACATGAAACACACACTGACTCACACATTAGCTCTGCATCAGCTGCCCCCGGAGGAACGAGCACTTCTTCCACAGATGGTGTGAGACATTTTGGTGCTCTCAACATGAGTGACACCCTCATGAAATGCACAGCCCACTAAATCCACTTCTCTGAATTTTATATGTCGGGCATCTTTTCTCTTTCCCCTGGCTCTTCCAACTCACCCCCTCCTCCTCCTCCTCCTCCACTTCCAAAGTTGTCTTTCCTTATTCATCTACATCCAACTCTCTCCAGCAGCTTTTTCTCCCCCTTTGCTTTAAGGTCAGACAACTACTCACTTTATTCCCTCTCGCCCCTCCCCATTTCGCCGGTCTCCTTCTCCCAGTTCCTTCTTTGAGAACAGTGCCGTCATTGAGGCACGACTCTCTCTAGGGGTGCTAATGTAGGAAACTGTTAGCAGACATGCCAGTGCATGCCCATTCTCTCTAATGGGACCAGGGACTCTTTCCCTTCCACATAAAAACCTCCTCCTGCTTTGCATTATACATTGCACACAGCCCTTCCCGCAGAGCAGATGAATCAGGATGTGCACCAGAGAGCGTCGGGCTGCCACTGCAATTTATGCGAAGTGGGAGACATCTGTAGTCTAAATAAAAGCGTCATTTGTTTATGATGTCTGGCCCAAAGACACCATATATATATATAAAAAAGGAGAGAATACTCTTCTAGTTTGCCAGTTGGGGACAACCCAGAAGGAAGAATATAATAGCCACCAGGGGGCAATGTCACAGGCCGTGAAAATAACTTGATTTGAATGGAAGTTAAAGGAAAAAATCTACTTCTCACTTGATTTTTAAGATCGATTAACTTTTTTTGTCTGAGGAGTTAATGGTCTAAGGCAGAGGTGTCAAACTGTCCATCACTTAATATCATGTTACTATGATCATGTAACACGTGTAACATGTATAGACAGATGAAATGACATAATAAGCTTTTCTGGTGTCTTCATTTACAGTTGTCCAGGTTGTTCTTTGCTTAATTTTAGATTTATCATAAATAAGTTATGATTGTGAGGTATGGATCCTTCCATATTAAAACAAGCACTTTTACATTCTAAATATCATCATGAAAATATCTTGATGGAATATGTGTCATTATTTTAAGCTCATATTGCCCACCCACTATGGAACAGCTGGTTTTACCAACTATTTTCCTGTAGACCGGCCCCCTCTTTACCAGACTAGATGCTCATTGGCCTCCAGGTCTTTTGAGTTTGACAGCCCTGGTCTCAGGTCTTCAATGGAACATGAGTTCAACTTTGGAACTTTAGAGAGATTTGTTGTGAAAATAGATAAAAACCAAACGTGAGCCTGGTTACAGGCGACACCAGTGAAACTGTGTTTGTAAAACCTCAACATGGTGTTGGTGAAATCACAAGACTTCAAACAGGAGACATCATGACTTGGTTGCTGCCACCTGGTCTGGCCCGAATGGTCCAGTTCAGCCTGGGAAGCCTGAGAACCAGGATGTTTTACACTGCAGCAGGTTTTCAAGGATGTGAGTTTACATTAAGCAGCACTAAGATAGTAAACATTTAAATTTTTCAGTTTTACAGTATTTACAACTAATCATTCATCAATTACTGTTCATTAATATCTATAAATCACAGTAAATCTAACCATATTACAGTAACACTGACAGATTCCATATTAACCCTTAGTGGGTCAAATTTCACACAAGTCCTGAATGTAACGTGTGTCACTTTAACACTGTGAAATGCATTATTTCCTTACATCAACTATAATGAGAAGCAGATTTATACCAAGCAGAGGAAACAGGAGGAAGAGCTACCAACCCCCGCAACATATCACAAAAAGTAGAAATGTATGTATAGAAATATGTGGTTTAAGGCCTTTACAATTATCTACCCACAAAAAGCCTCGTCGCTTATTCTGCAGATAATGTTTCAGCTCTATATTCAATGTTTACAACATAAAAGGATCAGAAATCTGTGCATTTTCAAAGCACTCGTACTCAGACCTTTTCTTTAGCAATTGCAGATCACAATTTTGTCCGCAACAACAACAACAACATGACGTTTTCCTGAAAGTGTGCAGCCTTCTTTTTTAGAAGTTACCTGCAGCAAAATCACTTTTAAAAGAAGAACTGTTTTTTCTGGCTCGTGCTACAGCTGATAGACTGCTGCTAATCACCTCTTGGCTGCCGCTCTGTATTTACCGCACAGGCGCGAGAGCGGTGTCCCGTCATTTCTTGGAAGGAAAAGGGAATATTACGGAAATGCTGCACCTTTACCTTAAGCTTGTGCAGGGTAAAGTGCTTTCACCATCACTCACTTGCCTGGCAGTTGTCCATTAATACCGTGCATTGGGACACCATTAAAGTTCAATAATTAACCACCATTTCAAATCAGTGGGCAGAGCACATTATATTAAAGAACTGGTAACCATGGCAACAGCCACTACGTTTTTACTCCCAGTAGTGAAGATACATAACATTAACAACCTCGACAATGGATATTTATGTGAAGACAAACACCTTGGTAAATGACCGTTATCGGGTTTTCTCATATAATGGACTCAGATGAAACACTTAGCTTTTTTTGTCATTATTTCCTTTTACAGAGTTGCCCTGCGTGTCATCACTTATGCCCGAGACAACCTTCCGAGCATTTAAAAGGTCCATATAAAGGTTCAATGTGCAAGACATAATTCAATGTAATGGTTTTGTTGGAATGGCAGATTCCAACAAACATTACTTCTCCTCTCTCCTCTCCCTGACCCAAGCTGGTCACAGATGCATCTTATGAGATGGCGTTGGTATGATCTTTCTTATAGTTTTATTGTGTGACTTGTGGCCACACGGTGGGTTTAGTGGTTAGCGCTCTTTTCTTTGCAGCAATAGGACCTGGGTTTGAGCCCCAGTTGGAACAAGGGCCTGTGGGTTTTGTCCGGCTTCCTCCCACAGTCCAAAAAACTATGGGGATATTGGTCACTTTAAATTGACCATAGGTGGATGGATGGATGACTTCATTTATGTTGTTTTATATACTTTCTACAGTATTTTATTGTTATTTTTAGTGGTTCTGTGTGTCTGTCTGTTTGCCATCTCTGATTGCCTTGTTGTTTTTTAAAGTGCTTTATAAACAAGGCAATCAGAGATGGCAGACTTCACCCCGATCGTGCAAAAAGCCTCCGTCGGCCTCTGTTGGTCATATTGGCAAGTGCGGAAACACAAACAGACACACACACACAAAGCCACTAGAAACGACATCTTTAATATCCAACTAATAAAGTTGGATTGGATCTAATTCATGTGGAGCCATTTTTTGATGCCCGTGAAATGCACGCCCCTTCAGGCTGTTGTAGAAACCTGACGGAAAAGCTTTGGCTAAGTTAGTGTGAAATGCTTATTCTAAAGCTAAGAAAAGCAAACAATCTCACATTTACAAGTTATTTGGTACTATATATGTATTCAATTTCTGCCAATACACTCTTTAATAACTCTTTACACATGGATATTCATTCTATCTAAAAGTGTGTGTATGAAACAGTGACACATGTGTCTTCAGAGGAGGCAGCAGACCATCTGTATGGTTCTAGGTTCTACTCTTGTAAAGCCTGCAAGCCAAAGATAGCAGCAAGGCGGTGAAAGGGAGAGCTTTCTTTTATTCATATAGGAGCTCTGTCCAAATGGAGTCTTCTGGAGGAGCTTCGTTAGGACAGCTGCTGAGGGAGGCAACACACGCTACAGCCCAATGACTGTGTTGCCTCACTAACCTGGCTGTGAGACTCTATGTGTGCACGTTTCTGCATGAACGCAGCTACCACTGGGCAAGGTGCAGATGAGACATTAGGCAAGGCTCAGACAAATCTTTCAGACTCACATTCACATTTCATGACATTACAGAGCAGAAAGATAGATGGGATCACTGCAGAGGTTCAGCGGGGAATACAATGTGGGCATTACAGGGTTTGCAGCCATGTAGCCATCAGCCCCGTAATGCCATTTACTCGGCGTTTTCCTCTCATGAGCCATATTCAGAGGATCAACAAAATCATTCTCCAGTGCACGTGCCAGCATCAATAAGTCACACAGTTGTAGGAATGAATGTATTACGTCTAAGGCGCCTGGCTTCGTCTCTGCCGAGCAGGCGGCTCATTTTCTGCTGAAATGGATGGGAATAATGGCGATCTCCATCTCAGCTCTTAGTGCAAAGGCCGTTTAGAGCGTGCATGTGCTTGAATGTGTGTGTGTGTGTGTTCGTCTATTTAGTTTTGTCCCGTCTTAATCTTCGGGTGAAGGCTGTTAATTAACCCCGCTGTCAAAGCGGCAGACGTCTAAACCAGCAGCCATCACTTCTCCAGGGTCTTGTTACTGCTGTAATTAGCGGCAGATAAGAAATTACAAATGTGCCCAACTCCCCTCCTGTTAAGATTAGGACACGTGCCGTTTCTCATTCTGATGCATGAACGTAGCATGGGCTGGTGTTTGTGTGGTGGCACAATAGACTGGGGCTGGTTTGTGCTGTTGCTATGGGGAAATATTACACAGGGAAATAGGCAAATATGATGAAAAACATGTCACTGACATAACAAAAATGACAGTGTTTTGGGGGTGGAGTGTTGACCAGAGGCTCGACAGGAGGAGGGGACTGATGAATCGGTTTCATTTAGTCAAAGTTATAGGTGACATTAAAATGTCATGTCAGATACCCCCTTGGTTGCACTTCAAAATAAATCACTACTGACTGTATGTTGGTGAGCTAGACTTTTCCAAGTCACTCACTCAAAAATCACCGCAACTGACATTGTGAGTCCATTGTATCGTGATGATTTCATCACATTCCTGCCTGTGTACCGCAGAGGCACTGCAGTTGCATGCGATTATATCAGAGCTGCAACTTGCGATTATTTTCAGAAAACAGTGAATCTGATGATTATTTTCACGATTAATCGAGTAATTGTTCGGTCCATATTATATCAGAAAACATTAAATGTTGATCAGTGTTTGTCAAACCCGGAAATGATGATGTTCTTGAATGTCTAGTTTTGTCCACAAACCAAAAATGATTCAGTTTTATTTGATTTCTTTGAAACGAAGTAAATATTCACATCTTAGAAGCTGAAACGACCAGAAATCTTGTTTTAATCATGAAAAAAAACCTTTGACGATCTTGTAACCGATTAATCGAGTAATTGTTTCAGCTCTAGATTATATTAACAGAAACTACCCAGTAAGAATGTGATTCTTGCGCATTGCAAAGTCTGGGCGCTGTCCATGGTGCTGATTGTGATTTTGGGTAGCTATAGCCACCATCAGGCCTGCAGAAAAGTATTTATATACCAGCGAATGGATCCGTGTACTTGACAGCCAAGAAAATAAAATTTTAAGAAAATAAAAACAAAATCGGAGAACGAGCCATTTCCCTGATTACCATTAAATAGGAAAATGAAAATCATTGAAAAAGAGAAAAAGGCCGACTGTGGAAGATCAATAGTTTATTTTGTTGTGACCAGTAAACCCGGAAGTCAGGAGCGCTGCACTGCATGGTCACAAACATCTTTACACAATGCAATCTAAACATCTTTACACCAATGTACTAGTTTTATAGCAGAAAAGAGACTGAATGAATAACAAAATAAAACTATTTTTCAACAGTCATTTCGTTTCCCGATTTCCGTTTATTTGCACTTTCGATCATTCCGTCTTTTTCCCTTCTCAATGATTTTTGTAAAATGGTCATCGGGAAACAGCTCATTTTCCGATCTTGGTTTTATTTTCTTAAAGTGAAAATCCGTTGGCCTTCAAGTACACGGACCCCGAATGATATATTTCAATGGCCATCTATAATTAATGTGGAGAAGAAGAAAAAAAACCCACATCAATAAGTCAGCATCTCTTAAAATCAGCTCAGCATCTCCAACAGAAGCTGTGAGTAAGATGAAAATAATTCCTGCATCCCCTGAATACAAGAGAACGCTCCTAATCAATAAGCAATAAAATGAAAGGGGGAGGAAGAAGAGAACATTTTTGCTTGTCACCATGTTAATTAATGTCTTGTCAGTCTTGGAAGATTAAATATTTCATGACAAAAACAAGATGGAGTCGTTTTTTTTTAATTCACTTCAAACTGAATGGAGCAAAGCATTCCTAACTCTGTGTCTGCCTCCGTCTTTCCACACGAGGACATAAAACAAACAACTGGTTTCACACGGAGCCCACGGACAATAGATGTTTAAATACATCCACCCTGACGCAGTTCTCAGATTAAAAGCCTGGCTATTTCATGCCTACTTCATCAAAACGTTGCTTTGGATTCCGTCTGCGGTACAAGACATTGCAGAGTCTACATTTTTAAAAAGTTTCTCACAGAAAGCAGAGATGTACCATTAAAATTCCAAAACTAATCTGCAGTGATAGAAGTCAGCGCATGTGTTGTTGCCAGACTGCAGCTTCTGTCACCGGATTCATTTCCAGCATAATTAGCCTTTTTCCATAAAAATGTATTTGAGACACTTTGATTTCATTGAGAGACGCTGTGATGACAAGAACATCATCCGTTTGGTTCCCTTGATCATTCGCAGACTAGAAAAATAAATTAAAAGGGTTTGTTTTTTACCTATTTTTGAAGGTGTTCATTAATGCAAAACATATTTTTACATAACGAGTGGAAGAGTTAGTGATCAGAGAAAAGTCTGCGTAAAGCAGGAGTGTGCACACACACACACACACACAGTACTAGGAGTCATGCTCAAGTCATGCTCAACATGGTAAGACGCAACATGAAACATTGATGTTCAGCACGCTGTTTACATCCGAGCTTTGACCCAGAAATAAGAAGTCAGTAAGAAGACGACGATAACCGTGAGGGAAAAGATGGGAAGTTCCAGGGGGGTAAATTTCTTTATGTTGTGTGTTCTAAAGCTCTGTCAGCTTCATGAATTCTATATCTTTAAAGCTCATGGATGCTGTACAACTCAGAATGACGCTCAACATGCCAACAACTAGCTGTGGAGTTTATCCTCAGCTGAAAAATGATGATAAATATTTAATAGAGGAGTGAAAACGTTGACCTGGTTGTGGCAACACAAGGAGTATCCTAAAAAAAAAAAAAAGGAACAAGTGAAAATCACTAACCTGCTGGCAAGACAGGAAAAAGTCAAGGGAGTACTCAAAACATGAGTCATGCTCTGGGATAAACAAAGATCTGTATAAATTAGCATGGTTGTGGAGAGTATCAGCTACAGGAACACTGCCGTCCACGGAGCCGTGCGACTACGGTCGTTTTCACACCCAACAGTCTCTCCGCTAGACTCGGTAAGATTGGGGGGGGGTCGCAACATTCAGCCGGTCCGAGTTTGCTTTCACACTCTAGTGAAACAAACCCAACCTTTTGTCCCCGTAAAGTCCAGGGGATGGCAGAGACAAACCGGAACATAACCATTTATAAAAAGTTTATTTACGTTGAATTACCGTATTGTAAACTTAAAGCGAGCTGCTCCAAAAGTAGCTCATCAGCCTACAAGAGTAAAAAGACACCATTAACTTAAACCACCAAAGTAAAGATACACCCGGTCTCCATTGGAGACAGTATCACACGTACCGTTGCTAACAAGGTAACACAGAGGTTGAATGGAGTAAAACACGCAGCTTCTCAAGCCGCACAGAGAAAGCTCACAGGCTATTAGCATGGCTCCAAAGAGAGAGAGCATACACACAAGGAAAAAGCAATAACGTATTCCCCTCCTCGCCTGAGGCGGCGCTGCATCAAGAATAACTGAAGGAGGAGACAAGACAACAATGAACGAAACAAATATCCGTTTCTGGCACATAAGAGCAAAACATGGAGCTGCATCAGATCCCATCGGTGTTGGGTTTTCGATTCTGTTCTTACGTGAACATACGACACATGGATGCGCTGCAACAATGGGCTCAGCCGTTTCTCCCAGCTATCGTTCTACACACGCATATGTTTCGGTGGTGTTTACCCACAATGCTATGCATTGTATACTTCCTGCATTTGGTTCGCGTGAAGCTAACCGAGCAGACAAACTAGGGTTCGATTAAGAAGGAGCTGGTACTACAGCGACCCTTGTAAGAGTTTAACTTGTTTATTAGAGAGCGCTGAATTTCCTGTTAGACGAAAGAAACTCTTCAAGACTTATTCTAGCGATAACACCACAGTCTGGCAGACAACAGACACTGGAGGGTGGTGGAAAGGGCAACGGGTGTAGTTGTGTCAGCGGCGATGGCGCTGGGGAGATAAAGGTTGGGGGTGGCACATTGATTTCTGCTCTGATGTACAAACAGTTAGCCACGGCAAATGAATGTGACACGGTGCAATCTGCCCCGCCTGTCTCCCATTACACTGGACTGGAGCCCTGACAAGCCACAGCTAATAGATAATACATGTGAGGGGGTGAAACTGAAGAGGGGAAGGAAACAACAAAAAAAAAGAAAAGTGGATCCAGTTGGGAGTGGAACAACAATGAGATGAACGAGTGAAAATTAAGTGCACAAGTAAAACGCAGGAACAAAAAAAGGTTCACAAAGGATCGCACCAATGAGACGGAATCTGAG
The DNA here is from genome assembly GCF_019176455.1 of Solea senegalensis. NCBI lineage: Eukaryota > Metazoa > Chordata > Actinopteri > Pleuronectiformes > Soleidae > Solea > Solea senegalensis. The sequence continues at coordinate 17,895,074 of NC_058039.1, read as the reverse complement.
GGAAGGAGAAGTGAA